>NC_056748.1:701551094-701851094 GCF_019279795.1 Protopterus annectens
ATCAGTGGGAAAGGAGGAAATGCATACAGAAGTCCCCGGGCCAAACTTGGACTAGAGCGTCCCTGCTGGGTTGGCCTGGTAAAGGGAATAGAGTGAAAAATTCTCTGCACTTGCTGTTTTGGGGAGTAGCAAAAAGATCGCAGCAAGGCTGACCCCACTTGAGAAAGATTTCTCTCACCACAGAGTCTTTCAGAGACCACTCGTGAGGCATGAGTATAGCTCTGCTCAACTTGTCCGCAATGTGATTGGACTTCCCGGGGATGTGCGTTGCTATCAGAAAACGCTGAGAAGAAATCGCCCATTGCCACAGTCTGAGTGCTTCTCGACACAGGGGGTATGACCTGGTTCCGCCTTGTTTGTTGATGTACCACACTACAGACATATTGTCTGTCTGGATTGCAATCGTTCCCAAGGGAAGAGAGTCTTGAAGGGCTTGCAACGCTAAAAGCACTGCTCTCATCTCCAGAACATTTATGTGCAAGTGGCATTCGTTTGGTTGCCATGTGCCCTGGACTGTCCTGCCCTGATAATGCCCCCCCCACCCGATCAGGGAGGCATCCGTTGTCAAGAGTAGCAACCGGAGGAGGTGGAACAAAAGATCTTCCCGACAGGAGCTGGGGGGAAGACATCCACCACATGAGATGCTTTTTGCACGCTTGCGTGATCATAATGGTGTGAGACATTGGAAGTTCCTGGTATGACCATTGGGTAAAAAGCATCCACTGAAGGATCCGCATGTGGTATCTGGCCAATGGAAGGAGAGGTATGGCCGCTGCCATGATTCCCAACACCTTTAGAACTAACCTGGCTTTGACTCTGTTGTTGTTGAGAAGAAGTGACACCAATTTGTGAATGTCTGATATCCTTTGGTTCGTTAGCCTTGCAGACATGTTTATAGTATCTAAATTTGCGCCTATGTAGGTAATAGTACGACAAGGCGACAAAACAGACTTTTCGCAATTTATTGAAATACCCAGTTTTTGACAAATGCGAAAAGTATAATCTCTGGCCATCAGAAGGAGATGCTTGGTGGGAGCTGTGAGAAGCCAGTCGTCCAAATATGGAAACACCTGGAATCCTTGTCTCAGGTGAGAAGCTACCACTGCCATGCATTTGGTAAACACCCGGGGGGCAGTGGTGAGACCAAAGGGCAGGGCCCTGAACTGAAAATGACTGGTTCCCAGCCTGAAGCGGAGGAATCTTCTGGAGCCGCCTGTTCATTTTTATGTGATAGTACGCATCCCGAAGGTCTATAGAGCACATCCAGTTTCCTTTGCCCAAAAGGGGAAGAATGGATTGCAGCGTGACCATCCGAAATCTTGTTTTCTTGACTGATTTGTTCAAGACACTGAGATCCAAAATCGGTCTCCAGTCCCCTGTTTTCTTTGGAACTAAAAGGAACCTTGAGTAGATTCCGGATCCTTGTTGGTCTGCTGGCACTGACTGAATTGCTCTTTTTGCAAGCAGTTTTGAAATTTCCAAAGCTGCTAAATCCCTTTTGAGCGGGTGGAGCATCTGGAAGGGATTTTTTTGACTGATTTGGAAAACGAAGAAAGGGGATAGAATAGCCTTCGGAAATGATGGACTGTACCCATTTGTCTTGAGTCAGGGATAGCCAGGCTTCTGGGTACAGTGACAATCTTCCCCCGACTGCCTCCGAAGATGGGCAGTCGGGCAACACCTCAGGGATGCTGAAAGGGCTTGTCAGGAAAGGCTTCCCGATTGCCCTGGTTCTGCGGACCCCCCCTGCCCCTAGGGCGACATCTACCATTGTTATTCCAACCTCTACCTCTGGTAGGAAAACGACTCTGTGCGTCAGGCGAAGTCCCTTGAGATTGTTTACGGAACCACATCTTCCCACCCTTCTGGCCTTTGGGGTAAGGCCTAGAAGGAGTCGAAAAACGGACTCCGGCAGAAAGGGTCTTGCCATCAGTCTCGCACCTTGTCAGGGTTTCTTTCACTTGAGGACCAAAGAGAGATGATCCATCAAAAGGGGAGTTCGTGAAAGACGTCTTGAAAGGGTCCGCAAAATTGCATAGCCGCATCCAGGCGTGCCTACGTAAGGCTACACCTGTCCCTGCGGCTCTGCTCGCTCCATCGGCCGCATAAGAGAGGAGGCGCATGGAGGAGTTAGATATGGAATTAAGGGTAGCCAGCTGCGTGTTCATTTTATCTTGGAAACCCGCAGCTGTAGGATCCTTTAACATTTCACTCGCTTCTTTGATCAAGTCCCTTTGAAGACGAGTGAAATGGCACAGGTAATTCAGCGAACGCATGGTAAATGTCGCTGAGGAGAACATCCGCTTCCGCATCTATCCATGGACCTAGATTCCTTGTTAGGTGGATGGACAGGCACTGAAGGATCAGCCATTTCCTTCTTTGTGGCAGCAGCTACCACCATAGCATCCACAGAAACTCCTTTTGATAAAAATTGCTTGTCTGATGGAGCTGTGATGAATTTAGAGGGTCTCCTGGGAGTGGGGTCCACTGAATCAGGAGCCGTCCATGCCTTCTTAGCAACCACCTGCATGAGGGGGTCAAGGGGGACACCCAGGACGGGGAAGGACGAGAGCGAAACGCCTCAAGATACACAGATGCGTCTTCGGAAGGGTTGAGGGCTGGCCAATTTCCTCTGTTTCAGGATCTCCAGAATGTCTGCAAATGAGACATCTTCAGAAGGGGAACGGGGGGAACCTTCAGAATCATCCAGATCTGTGTCCGACGTGATAGACTCAGGTGAGTCAATGTGCTTCCTCTTGCACTTCCTCTTCCGAGGGGGCTCTTCTGCCAAATCAGGAGAGGCCTCTGAAGAGGATGAAATCCCCACAGGGGGCTCCTGAGGAGCTGGCTCTCTGCGGTCCGGGATGAGGGAGTGAGTCGACTTACCCTGAGGCAGCATAGAGGGAGGGGCTGACTGAGCCGACTGTGGAGTAGAGCCAGGCTCTAACACACTCCGCATGACCTCGAGTGCACCCCTGTCAGGCAGAGCCAGAGGTCCCCGCTCCGAAGAGCTAAGAACCCCCCTCGGCACCGACAGTGATGGCTCCGAGGTCGATGTTGGAGCCGAACTCACCAGCGCCGAAGCACCGAGAGGGAGAGGGGGGTCGGACAAGGGTCCGATGCCACTCACCCCCTCGGAGCCGACGAGGGAAGTCCGGCGCCGAGATTCCTCCAAAGAAGAAAATGGAGCCGACGGAGCCGAAGACAATTGTCTCGGCTCCGGTGATCACAGTCTCGGTTCCGACGACCCGGCACCGAACTCAAAGGAGTCGAAGGAGGAAAGAGTTGATGGACCGGGGCAGGCACCGACTGATGAGTCGGGCTCTGAAGCATCTGGGCTAGTGCCTCGGACTTAAGTAGTCGACTCACCACTCTCTGAAGGTCATGATCGGACAGCCTCGATGACCTAGAGGAATGAGACCTTTGGCTCCGTTCAGACAGCAGGGGAGATCCTGGAGCCGAATGAACGGAGCCAAGAGAAGGTGACCTAGACCTCTTTCTAGTTGTCGGCTCAGAAGGTCTTGTCGGAGCCGACACGGTACTCGATAACCTCGGCCCGGGCCGGAGCCGAGGAAGCCACAGAAACTGTGGACTGAGACTTATCGGCTCCAGCCGGAGCCGATAAAGGCAAAGGTTGAACAACCTGAGGTCTCGGCTCAGAAGCCGGAGCCGAAGACCTCGATGCCTTAGAGGGCTTCCCTGTTGAAACTGACAGGGAATCCTCTGGCTTCAACAAGCCTCTCAGAATCAACTTGTTTTTTCTTTCCTGCAGGACCCTGGGGCTGAAGCCATGGCACACAGCACAGGAGTCCTGCAGGTGCAAAGGCCCCAGACAATAGACACAAGAAGTGTGAGCGTCTGTCAGAGACATTTTCTGACAGCACGCATCACACTTCTTGAATCCGGAGACCTTTGCTTCTTTTGACATTTTCCTAACTGACAGGTGTACACAAACACACACCCAAACACACAAGTTATACCCTGTCAGCAAAAAATAATAATAATAATAATAATTTTAGTAGAAATACTAAAAATTAAGTACAAAAAATTAAAGTAAAGTACACAAACACTCCCTAGGGAAGGGAAGGCCAAAGGCCCAAAGGAAGAACCAACGGTTCTTTTAGTAAAGAAACGGAAAAAATAGGGTCGGGGATAAAGTTCTATGCTCTACACTAGTTTTAGAAAGAATTTAAGTTAAAAAGGGGAAAAAAGAGTAACTTTTAGAAGAAAAAGCTAACACTCACCAGGAACCGGTAGAAGCAGCCAACCTCGAAGCTGTAGCGGCAAACGAGATCTGAGGTAACTCTCGCCTAGCATTGTGGGATATAAGGGGAGCCTCGAGCCGGTGGAACCAACTCTCGAGCTTTTAGAGTGGCCGAGTCGGAGCCGAGGTCGGCTCCGAACCCATCCAGCAAGAATGAAGGCGAGATAGACAACTTAAAATATATATATATATATATAATGTATATGTATGTATGTGTGTGTGTATGGGGTGTGTGTGCGTAGGTATTTATAGTGTTTTTTTAAATTCAGCTTTTTTGTTTACTTTGCCAAACAGTGTGCCCTGTACATTTTTACCTCAAGGCTTTATTTGTCAAAGAACTTTTTTATAACCACTAGCATATAATCTTCTCATTCTAGTTGGCATGCTCCTCTCATGCTTAATCTGCCAATGTATGTGCTACATGCTGAGAGGCATGCAAGCAATTTGATTATTAAATGAATCCATAATCCATCACTGTGCCACTGTGGAACACACAAAATTTCAGATGCATTGTTTATATTGCACATAAGGTAAAGTAGTAAATTTAAATGACAGAAGTGAAGAGCAACAAAATCAACTGAAGATCTTGTAGAGTTTTTTTCCTGAAGGCATTTTACTTCAAAGTAGCTGTACTGAATACCACCGTAAACCACCTGATATGTTTAAGATTACAAAAGCTGGAAATGTAGAGCAAACACATTAGATGCTGTATCACTGCCATCCCACATCTTTGATTCCCCAAGTAAGTTATAGGCCATGGACTGGAAAAGTACAGCCATGTAACGTACTTAATGTGAAAGGGTGAAAGACTCAAAGTAGTGACTTGAACTGAAAAAGTACAGCTAGTTAATGCCCTTGATATTAAAGTAGTTAATGCCCTTGATATTAAAGGGAGAGAAGCTTGTTAGTAAGTCAGAAATTCCTGCCCGGTAAGAACATAACATCATTTCAGTTGTGTTTTTTTTTTTTTGGTTGATCCCTGCCCCTGTGTCTAAGTGCTATGCTTCCAGGGACTGAGCAGTAAAAATTCTCTCAATGCGTTAACCAACCCAGAATCCTTCCTTTTAATTTTTAATTTTTTTTTTAAACCCTACATTGTGAGCAGTTTCACACCAAATCACAATTAATAAGAAACATGCTGACAAAGCCATAATCAAACATGATACTGCAGTGTCAGCGCCCTGTCAAAGTTTGTCTCACATAAACTTAGATCTGATGTCAGTTTTCATTCCTAACTACTGGGTTTGGATATGATGCTTTGATCGGACTCTTTCGTTATTGCTCGTGGTCTATAACAAAATCTCAAGCTCCTTCTCTACCCATAATGCAACACCTAACAGCTCTCTGATTTCGGTTGCCACTTTAGTGTCTAAACACAATCATTTTCACTTCTCGAGATTATAGTAGGAGATGAGGAGATTTTAGAGAATATCAAAAAAGGACTTGTCACTGTTGCTTTAATTTTTACTCTAATTTTAATTGCAAGTCATTTCTACTATCCTTTTCTTTGCACTTCTAAGTATAAACTTTCTTACCATCGTTGTTAGGCCTATTTTTCCTTCCCTTCCCCTTTTACACTGTGTATTCTTCAATTATCATATCAGTTGGTATTTTGTTTTTTATCTACAATATAATTGTAAATCTAAAGTAGTTAACTTCATTTGGTCAGCAACTTGTGGGGTATCTGATCCGAATTGGATCCGAGCCGGCAGCTTTCCTAGTAAAGATCCGAGCTCCCCCCCCTACCCATAATGCCCTGCTACATCCCTCTGACCCTCTGATCTCGTTTGCCGCAGCTTCTTGAAGCATCTGTGAACAAACTCCTAGCGTTGGGTTTTGTGAGTTAAGTAGATTATTTAACTTTTTCCCTTAAAATCTCTAATTTCTAAGTGGGTGTGATAACCCTTCTCTCCTATCTGGGTAGTTTATCTTGGTTCTTTCTTTAGTTTAGTGTAAACTTAAACCCCTCATCCCTTCTGTCTGTGTGTGAAGTGTTGTGTGTGTGTGTGGGCCTAATCCTGTCAGTATGTCCAAGGGCCCAAAAGCTATTTTTTCGAAATGCTTCGAGTGTGGCCATAAGCTGTCCCCAGCAGATGGCCACACTCGGTGCGTTATTTGCCTGGGTGTAGACCATCCCTAGGTCTTTGAGGGATAGGCGGACTTGGCTAGTCCTCGCGGGCCTTTTGCCCCCGGATTCAGCTTCGTCCACCTCCCCCTCCGTGGCGCCAGCTGCGGCTGCCCCACCGACCGTTCCTGCTCCCTTGGCCAGGATTCAAACTCCCTCTTCGGCTCAGGAGGAAAGGGAAAAGAGGAAAAAGGGTAAGAAGGATAAAGAGCGGGAGAGAGACAGGCATCGTAGCCACAAGAGGCGGGCCGATTCAGCTCCCTCTGCCCCGCCATCTAAGCAGCTTACCTCCCCTCTTAAGGTCTCCAGGTCTTCCTCCTCCAGGCTTCGTTCTCCACGTTTCTCCCTGGAGCTAGAGGAGGAGACCCAGTCACCTCTGAGGTCGTCCAGGCGGCCTTCCCGCCCAGCCTCTGCAGCCTCATCCAGGTCAACTAGGAGTTTATCTGATGCGGACATGGATCAGATGATGCGTCGATGGCCCAGCTGCAGATGGGAGTGCTCTTGCCTCCCTCCCCACCCCCCCGGGGGAGCTCTACCCCATTTTTCGCCCCCATTGCTCCTTCTCCGACCTGCTACCGGGATTCGGAGCTGTCTGATCAGAGTAACTTCGGAGCCGGGGTGGTGTCTGCACCGACAGTGTTTCTCTGGCTCTCGCGCTCTCTCTGGCTCGCACGCTCTCTCTCTCTCTCTCTCTCTCTCTCTGGCTCGCGTGCTCTCTCGCGCGTGCACTCTCTCTCTCGTGCGTGCTCTCTGGCTCGCGCGCACTCTCTCTCGAGCTCGCTCTCTCTCGCGCGCCTCGCTCTCTCTCTCTCGCTCACTGTCCGGGTATGGGAACGACAAAGACCCTCTCTGCAGTGTGCATACATTTTTCGACCCCCTCAAAGGACCTTTTCCTGGAATCAACGATGAGGTTGAAAAATATGGTTCAGAAAATCTCAGGATCCTTTCCAGGACACACTTGGAGGTAGTCCCCCCTCCCAGATGCAGAGGGGGGGGGGGATGATAATGGAAGACTATGCCTCTGTGGCAGAGGATGCCTGCAAAACCGGGGATCTAGAGATTCCTTTTACGACATACCATTTTAACGCTCCGGAATGGAGGCCCAATTGCTTAATTGAGGCAGTGGGGGTCAGGGTCACTTGTCTAGGCACCAGATAGCCTGACTAGATGTAACAAAAAACAGTTTGATGCAGAGAATTGTTTCCAGAGGTTATACTATTCCCTTTTCCCCTACCTCCTTCATTGTCAAGAAAAATTCCCGATGTTCCACTCAGAGGAAAGCAGCAGCACTAGAAATATAATGAGTCCTTCAAGAGGTCCCACTAGATAAAATAGAAACCAGAACTTATTCATGATTCTTTTTGGTGACAAAGCAAACAATGGACTGGGGACCAGTTTTGGATCTCTGTACATTGAACAAGTCTGTTCGACACTCAACGTTCTGGATGGTCACAGTTTAGTCCATTATGCCTTTCTGGGCAAGGATGACTGGAAATGCTGTATAGATCTTCAGGATGCGTACCATCATACAGACTATCCAGAAGGTACTTGTGCGGCTGGGAGCCAGTCACTATCGGTTTAGAGCATTACCTTTGGCCTTACCACAGCCCCCAGGATGTTCATTTGAGACTGCAACCCCCAGGATGTTCACTAAGTGCATGGCAGTGGTAGCAGCTCACTTGAGACTGCAACGATTCTGGGTGCTGCCATATTTAGACAACTGGCTTATTACCTTCCCAACCAGGCACCAGCTGGTAGAAGCTTAAGATCGGGTGTTACAGACCTTGGAATAACCATAAGTTACAAGAAATCTAATCTACAACCAACCCAGACATTAGAATTCAGAGAAGCAGTGTTCATCCTAGTCTCTATGGTAGCTTCTCTTCCACCATCAAGAGTGCAAACAAAGATGCAGATCAGGAAAATAATATGCAGTACTGAATTTCAGCCCGCTTTGATTCTGCAAGCCCTGGGATTAATGTCTGTGGCAATAATTTTAGTTCCTTTAAGATTCCACATGAGGATTCTGCAATGGATGCTAGCAACAAAATGATCAAGACTTTCTCAACCCAAGTATCCAAACAATTGGATGCAGTCACAACAGCTGTTACAAGGTTTTCCTTTTATACTCCCTTAGCCCAAGGCTATAGTGACCATGGACACTTCTCAGATTGGGTGGGGGGGGGGTATTTCCTGGGTAAAATGACTGAAGTGCACTTGGTACCCCAAAGACGCAAACTTGCATATCAGTGCCCTTGAGATGAGAGCAGTGCTTTTGGCATTGCAGGCATTCCAAGACTCTCCCTCTCAACAATTGAAATCCAGACAGATGTCAGTAGTTTGATAAATCAACAAAGGGGAACCAGACCTTATCCCCAGTGTTACCAAGGCCTCAGTGTGTGGCAATGGGCAATATCTTCCCTGGAATATGCATTGCTACTAGAAAGCGGTTGGTGGTCCAACGCTGATAGACAAACTGAGCAGGTCCATACAGCCGAGTGACGTCTCCAGGCGTTTCTGCAGATACACCCTACTGCTCCTCTAGGCGTAAAATACTGCCTGTTCATATTTGCATTAATAATTTCAAAACCATGTTACATACAAGGTATTGGAAAATTTTATCTTGAAGCATACATGATAGCAAACACAATTGTATTGATATATGACCTTGTCAATGGGTATTTGTTAAAAATGTAAGGTGATAACTTCAATATTTAAATGCTGAAGCCACGCCCACTAGGGGTTAAAGGTATACACTCAAAAGAGCTCTACTGGAGGGAATGAGTTACCTCAAGTGGTGTCTCAACAAAGTGATGGAAATGTTCAGTCGGTGGGGCCAGCCTTGCTGCAATTTTTTTTGCATCTCCCCTAAACAAGTGCAGCAGCTTCTATGCCCTGACCCCCACCACCAGAGGAATCACCAAGGGATGCTCTGCTCTACGATTAGCCCCATGTCTTCTGTATGCTTATCCTCTGACTCCCCAAATTCGTTCAGAAAGCAGCCCAGTTGAAGAGCAGAGTCATCCTCCTTGCACCTTACTGGCCTCAGCAGAGTTGGTTTCCCTTCCGTTGCCTTCCTGTACTATCTCTACTTTGGATTATGTATCCAGTTCCAGACCGGTTTCACCCGACAGGCATGGTCCACCCGAATATCTCATATCTCTAACAGTGTGGTTTCTCCAATTCCTTTAATAGCCAGGCAACCAAATGCGGTCTTCCCCTGTCCATTCCATACTTTTATCTTCCCATGAACTTTCTACTAGGAAACTCTACAGTAGTAAATGGAAAAGGTTTGTTTAATGGGCAGAGCAGAATCAGATGGACCTCTTTTCAGCGTCACTTCAGTCTGTTCTACAATTTTCAGCAAGGTTATTTAATGAGGGAGCCAGTTCATCAGCTTTTAAAGCTCAACTCACAGCAATCTCCAACGTTCATGCAGAGTTTCAAAATTCTTCACTGGCTTCCAATAAACTGTGGAAGGCCTTTTTGAGAGGTGCTTTTCTGCCAAGACCCCCTGATGAAGACCCCATACCACCATGGGGTTCAGATTTTGGTATTGCAAACCTAATTTCGCCATTTGTTCTTACACGTGGGTTCAGAGCTGATCCATCTGCAACGAGTCAGCCGCTTTCCAAGCTCTAGATCTCTGAGAAGCTCGAGACAGTCCCTATCTCATGATGCTCTGCTGCCAAACCCCAGATCTAGTTTGCTGCTGCTGCAACGGATCGCACTATCTAAAGAGGAAGCTCTGGCCATTATCTTTTTTTTCTTATATATTTGGATATTTAGACTTTGGTATCTAAGCTTTTATTTTGTCCTTTAGTTCGGAGCGGTTTGCTCCTAGGCCTTTAGCCTTCTTGATTTACTCTACTTGACAGGGCTCTATCAAATTTAATACCCTATCCCCTTATATTCTGTAATCTCTTTCTATAGTTATTGCAGTTCAGGGATCTGAACTTTCTAAGCTGTTTTTATGGTGTTATTACGCCTGGACAATTTTCATAATGTCAGATAAGCAAAAATCTGGGTTTAAAAAGTGTGACTGTGGACAAAAGATGTCCATCATGGATAATCATGTTTGTTGTGTTTATTGTTTAAGCCCACTACATTTACAGGAGCATTGCTCCATCTGCCATTCCTTCAGTGGCAGGGTGTAATTAGAGAGGAGAAGGAAATTGGTAGATAGAGGACTGTTGAAACAGACTTCCAGGATATATTGGATAAGACTGACCAACCTCCAAGTCCTCGAAGGGGTCGAAGTCGTGTAAGGTGTCTTCGCAGCACAAGTCTTCGGCTCCGAGCACCTCTGGCAAGACTCTGTTGCTGGCTCCACAGCCTTCGGAGCTGTGCACCGAGATCTTACCTCTGAGCAAAGTAATTGTGTTGGAGCCGGTGTAGGAGGTTTTGAGGTCTCCGATCCTTAAGTCAGTGGCTTCTTCGACCAGTTCTTCCGGTACCCTTTCTGACATCAATGTGGACCGAGTGGTACAGAGACTTTTGGTGAACCCGGCCCTGGCCAAATTGCTTGCAGCTTCGACCCAGTCAGCTTTGAAGCCTACGACCCCTCCTTCCACGAATTCTGCTCCTCCTCCGAGGCCAGTTGAGCCTTCAGAGCTGGAAAGAGAGGATCCGATAGTGGTGGAACCCTCAGAGCCGAGGCCTGTTCCAGTGTTCTCTGCTCCTTCGACCTTTACTTCAGTTCCGATCGAAGAGTCTCAGAGCCGACACTCTGGTTCCGGGGGTGGGGTGGGGGGGGGGGAGTCGAACCAACGCTTCGGTTCTGACTCTGCCTCTCGGGGTTTTGGTGCAGATGAGCTCTGTTCCGTCCACTGGTTCGGAGCCTGTGGTCTCGGCTCCTGGGAGGCTGCCGTCTTTGGAACTGGCGGACTCTTCAGGTTGAGAAACCGGTGCCTTCGATGCCATGAGGAAGGTCATGTCTGCTAAGACCCTTACTACTTCGGTTCCTTCCTCTTTCTGTTTAAAGGACCGCGCTCTAAGTGTCGAGACCCAGAGCCTCATGTAACCCCATTGGGTGACCCCTACATGACTGAGACTTCACCAGACACCCCCATTGATGAAGTCCACAAGAAAAGACTGTGCAAGAGGAGGCATTTAGATTCCACCCAGGAGTTCTTAACATCAGACACTGACTTGGAGGAATCAGAAGGGTCCCCACGGTCCTCCTCTGAGGATGTCTCTCTTGCAGACATCCTTGAAATACTAAGGCAGAGGGGTGACTGGCAGTCCCTTACCCCTACTGAGGATGAGTCTGTGCTCCTGAAGGCCTTTGGGTCTCAACCCTCCACCTCCTGGGTTATTGTGCCTTTCGATGAATTAATGGACTTGATCGCTCGAAAGGCATGGGGAGTTTCCTGATTCTATGGAACCGGTCCCTCAGAGGCCCAACAAATTTATCACCTGCCCTCAGGATAAGTCCTTTCTTACAAAAGGAGTTCCCGTTGATGCCATGGTGGTGGCGGTGGCCACCAAGAAAGAGATGTCAGACACCTCTTCCTCTTTCCATCCTTCTAATAGAGATTCCAGGATGATGGACAAATATGGGAAACGCATCTTTTAGTTCTGCGACATTTGCAATGAGATCGCTTAACTATTTAACCCATTTTACCCATCTTTAACGAGATCTCCTAAAAGAGCTTGGAGATATTCTACAGGGCAACACGGGTGATGCTGTTTCCCAGAAAGTGACGGCAGCACGGGTGATGCTGTTTCCCAGAAATTGACGGCACAGCAACACGGGTGATGCTGTTTCCCAGAAAGTGACAACACAGCTTAACACCCTTAATTCCATTGTACACTCGTCTATGAGGTTCATTTCTTATGCAGCCGAAGGATCGAGCTGGGCAGCGGGTTCAGCGATAGCTCTGCGGAGACTATCCTGGATGCACTTATGCTTCTTTGCGGAAGCCTTCAAGTTTTCCTTTGTAAATACTCCATTTGGCTCTTCCTTGTTTGGGCCCAAAGTCAAGGAGACACTCACTAGGTGTTAGCAGGAAGGAAAGATCTGCCGTAGGAGTCCGTTTTTCCACCCCCACTAGACCATACCCCAAAGGGCAGAAAGGTGGAAACATTTGGTTCCGAAAGTCCCAAGGAGCTTTCCAAAACGCACGTAGTGAAACCCCTTCCAGGGGCAGAGGAGGGGGTATAATGGTAGACGCGGCCCAGGTGGCAGAGGGGGTTCACAGAACCAGGGCGACAAGGAGCAGTTCCCTGGCAAACCCTATCAGCGCTCCTGAGAGGAGGCCCGACCGTCCTACTCTGGAGCCAGTCGGGGGGGGGGGGGTCTCTTAGCTTTATATACCCAGATGCCTGGCTAGGAATTGCATCAGATTTCTGGGTAAAAAGCATAATCCCCAGAGGCTACATCATTCCCTTTTCAGAATTCCCTTCCATTCGGACAGGAATCCCAGACTTTCCACCCAGTCTGCAGAATCTAGCAGCCGTAGAAATTCAGAGGCTGCTGGAAAAGGGTCATCCAGCCAGTCCCGGTGGACCAAATAGGATCCGGAACTTACTCCAGGTTCTTTTTAGTTCTAAAGAAACAGGGGACTGGAGGCCCATCTTAGACCTCAGCAATCTTAACTCCTTTGTCAAAAAGGAAAAGTTCCGGATGGTCACACTTCAGTCGATGATCCCTTTTCTCGAAATGGGCGATTGGATGTGCTCGATAGATCTCAAGGATATGTACTACCACATAAAAATGGCCAGGCCATCCAGAGATCACTTGTGTTTCCGGCTGGGGGCCAGTCACTACCAATTCTGAGCTCTGCCCTTTGGTCTCACCACAGCCCCCAGAGTGTTCACCAAATGCATGCCAGTTGTCACGGCTCACCTGAGACGTTTAGGATTCCGGGTGTTTCCATATCTCGACGACTGGCTCCTCACTGCCACCACCAGGCATCAACTGAATAATGCCAGGGATTACACTATCAGCCTGTGCTCCCAGTTGGGCATAACCTTAAATTTCGAAAAATCTGCTTTATCGCCGTCGCAGCACATTTCCTTTATAGGAGCAGATCTAGACACCACTGCCCTGGTCAGATTGCCTCAAGAAAGAGTAATCTCTATACGAAACCAAGTAACCCTTTTGTTGATAGAAAAGAAAGTCCCTGCATTCCAAGTTCTGAAGCGGTTAGGCACCATGGCAGTGAACTCTCATAGCAGTTCCTCTGGGGCCCATGCACATGAGGATACTCCAATGGTTACTCTTCACACAGTGGTCTTATCAACAACTTCCAATGTCACACAAGATTCTGCTGACAAATAAGGACCTCCTTTGGTGGTTGAACAGCCACCAAGTTTACTGTAGGTCGTCCGTTTGCACACACCCCCCCCCCCCACAGCCACAGTGACCACGGATGCTTCCCTGATAAGGGGGGGGGGGGCTGTGTCAGGGAAGAACTGTCCAAGGTACTTGGTCAGAGATGGAATCCAGTTTGCACATCAGTGTCTTGGAGTTGAGAGCGGTGTTCCTAGCGTTGCAACACTTTCACGACTGTCTACTATCTCAAGAGACTATTGCAATACAGACAGACATGTCGGTAGTCATCAACAAGCAAGGGGGAACCAGATCTTACCCCTTATGCCGAGAGGCCCTGAGAATTTGGCAGTGGGCTGTATCCACCGGGTGCTTCCTTTATAGCAGTGTACATCCCGGGGTCATCCAACGTGATAGTGGACAAATTGAGCAGAGCCATTCTATTGCCTCACGAGTGGTCCCTCAAAGAACGAGTGGCGGAAAGGATATTCCGCAAATGGGGCCAGCCTTGCTGCGACCTTTTTGCATCCCCGATGAATGCCAAATGCAAAAGCTACTTTGCCCTGTACCCTCCACCGGGGGACATCCCAAGGACGACTGCATTAACGATTGGCCCTCTGGTCTCCTATATGCCTCTCCTCCATCCCCGCTGATCCCCAAATTTTTACAGAAAGCCAAAAGCATGGGAAGGACTGTTATTCTGATAGCCAAGTGGAAGAACCTTGGGTTCTGGACCCAGTGCCAGACCTTCTGACTCATTCATCGGGAGTTCTTCACCCCTCTCTTGTATCCCTCAAACTGACAGCTTGGCTGCTCCACTTCTCAACCTAGCCAGGTCTCATGATTTGTCTCGCACGGTTCAGCATATTCTGATTTCCTCGCATAAAGTCTCCACCAGGAAACTATATAACAGTAAATGGAAGCAATTTGGTCATTGAGCTTCTCAACATGGTATTGATCCCTTTATCGCCCCTATTCATAGCATTCTGGAATTTTTTACTTCTCTTTTCCACAGTGGTGCGGCAGCAGCTACTATAAGGGTTCAATTGGCTGCCATATCTAACTTCCATGTGGAATGCGGAGGTTCTAACATTATGTCCCACATATTATGTAAAGCCTTTTTGAAAGGGACTAATCACCTTCGACCCCCTATCAGACATCCGATTACTCCCTGGAATCTAAATTTGGTGCTGTCTCAACTCATGCTTCCCCCTTTTGAGCCAGCATCTTCTTGTCCGTTGAAGTTCCTTTCTTGGAAGACTGTTTTCTTAGTGGCCATTACTTCAGCGCTCAGAGTTTCTGAACTTCAAGCACTCTGTTAGGCCCCCATATTTGGTCTTTCACCCCGACAGGGTGTGTCTAAGAACAAATCCATCCTTTCTCCCAAAGCGAACTTGAACCAGTCCATTGAACTTTCCACTTTTTTCAGGCATGCCAGTAAATTGGAATACATGTTGCATAAGCTTGATGTTCACAGACAATTGAGATTTTATTTGGGCAGAACAAAAGAATTCAGAAAATCAGATCAACTATTTGTTTCCCATGCAGACAATAAGAAGGGCCTTTCGGTATCCAAAGATCTGAAGTAGGGACTTCATTTGTCAGCAACCTGTGGGTCTTGGATCTGATATCTGATCCGAGTCGGCAACTTGTTTCATAGCTAATGGATCCGAGCTCCTAGCTCCTCCCCTCACCCATAATCCCCTGCCAACCCTCCATGACCTCAGATCTAGTTTGCCGTGCTTGTGGATGGCTGGCTTTTTGAGCTCTTAGCGAGTATTGTCAGTTAAGTGTATTTTTCTTCCACTTTCTCTTATCGTTAGCTTTAAAAAGTGTGTAAGTCAGGTTCCCTGTATTTTATATTTTTTTATGTAGTTTTTTCCCTCCCTTCGCTGGCCGTTAGTGTGTGTGTGTGTTTGTGTTTTGGGGCCTGTGTGTTTGTGTAGTACTTGTTTCTTTCCTCAAGTATGGCTGAGGCCCCAAAAGCCATTTTTTCTAAATGTACCAAGTGTGGCCATAAGCTCTCCCCGGCTGATGGCCACACTCGGTGCGTTTGGTGCCTTGGGGTTGAACACCTCTCCTCAGGCTGTACCATTTGTGCAGCGTTCAACCCCAGGGCACTGAAAGAGCGGAGGTCGAAGCTGGTCCTGGCGGGACTTTTGCCCCCGGACTCTGCTTCGGCCCCCGCTCCACCCGTGGCACTACCACAGGCTGTGGTCATTGCCACTCCTGCCCCCCTTCCCCCAGCCGGGACTCAAACTCCCGCTAAAGCGCTGGAGGGCAGGGAGGCTAGGAGGGAGAAACGGAGGGAGAAGCACCACAAGCGGCGGGCAGATGCCTCCGCTTCGGCCCCGCCGGCTAAGTGGGCTTCTCCCTCCACAGCTTCTAGGTCTCCTCCTCCTCGGCTCCGATCTCCTTGTTTCTCCCCAGGACCCGAGGAGGAGGAGGCCCGATCTCCATCGAGGTCATCAAGGCGGCATTCCAGGCCTGCCTCAGTGGCCTCATCGAGATCAACTTACAGTATGTAAGATGCGGACTCGGACCGGATGATGCGAAGGTTCATCCAGGCCCAGCTGCAGATGGGAGTGCTCCCCCCCCCCCCCCTTCGGGAGGGAGCTTGACACCCTTTTTTCTCCAGTTGCTCCTTCTCCGACCCACTACCCGGGTTCGGAGCCGGGCAGCGTCTGAGCCGGGGGTGGGTCGGCACTGACAGTACTTGGTACTTCGGATCCGACCCTGCCCTCAAGTCTATCGGATCCGACCTCTCGGAGCCGTGGGGCGAGCTTCGGATCCGAGAGATTCAGTGTGCCTTCGGCTCCGTCCAGGTCGGAGCACACTGGTCCTTCAGATCCGATGGTCTCAGCGCCGGCTCCGATCCCTTCATCGGATCTGAGTGGGAGTCTGCTCTCTGAGCCCAGGAAGAGCGGTTCCCCCTCGGCCTTCGATGTAGTGGAGAGGGCTCTGTCGAGAGCATCCAGACCCCCGGCCCTTATCTCGGCTGCACCCTGCACTCCCTCTTTGCTGGGCCAGGCTTCCATCACCCGGCCACAGGGACAGCCTGCTTCGATGTCCCAGGTTGTTCCATTGGAACAGGATGTTGCTGGCGAGACCTCCTCGGACAGCCCCCCCGAGGAAGTGCCTCGCAAGCACAAGTGCAAGAGGAGGCACGTGGACTCCCCTGAGTCCTTAACTGAGGACACGGACTTGGATGAAGGGGAAGGCTCCCCAAGATCACCCCCTGAGGATGTCTCCTTTGGAGACGACATGGAAATGCTTAGGATCAGAGGTGGGTGGTCTGCCCCCAAGGCTTCCTCAGAGTCCGTGTTTCTGGAGGCATCCGAAGCAGGCCAGTCTACTTCTTGGGTGTCCCCTCCGGCCGACCCACTGGTGGACCTTATTACCACCAGGGCGTGGAAGGACCCGGACACCGGGGAGCCAGTCCCTAAATGCCCGGACAGGATACTGAGCCCCCTGCAGACCGGTCATACTGGAGCAAGGGTCCCCCCGTAGATGCCATGTTGACTGCGGCAGCCACGAAGAGGGAACTAGCTCAGGAGAGCCCCTCAGTCCATCCACCGAGCAAGGAGTTCCGCTCGATGGATCGCTTAGGGAAGCGAGTTTTTTGTTCAGCGACCTTTTCGGTAAGGTCTCTGAACTATATGGCACATGTCATCAGGATGCAGCGGGATCTTATCAAAGAATACGCTGCCTCCCCCCATGAGTCCATGTCGGCGGAGGACAAACAGTTGTACTGCACCCGAATGGCCACTCTGAGATCTATTTCGAATACCTCTATGCGGCTATTGTCCCACGCCACCGAGGGAGCCGCTAGAGCTAGCGGAGCGGGCCTAGTCATGAGACTTCAGGCCTGGCTCCGGCATTGTGACTTTGCGGAGCCTTTTAAAGCGTCCTTTGCGCACGCCCCTTTCGATGGTTCTGCCCCGTTTGGCAAAACGGTTCGCGAGACACTAGTCCAGAGAGAAGGACGGGAAGACGTCTGCCGTCTGAGTCCACTTCTCTGCTCCCCAGCGGTCCTTTTTGAAGAACCAAAAGGGTCAGAAGAAGATGTGGTTCCGGAAATCGCAACACTTCCAACCCGCTCCGGACAACCAGTCCTTCCGTGGCAGAGGAGGACAGGGAGGACGCCGCCCCAGGGGCAGAGGGGCTCCGAGGAACTTTGGGTCCAAAGAACCTTTCTCTGACCGGCCCACGCAGCAGCCCTGAAGGGTTGCCCGGCTGCTCCACTCTGGAGGCAGTCGGGGGGGTGCTTCTTGGAGCACCTAGCGGCATGGGAGTCCATCACGACAGACCGCTGGGTACAGAGGGTACAAAATTCCAATACTTCATGTCCCCAAATTCAAGAACCTCCCCGATGTACCACCCGATCAGAGGGAGGCTGCAGCCGCAGAAATTCAGCAGCTGCTAGAAAAGAGCCATCCAGCCCGTCCCCCAAGACCAGCTTGGATTCTACTCCAGGTTCTTTTTGGTGCCAAAAAAGACGGGGGACACTAGACCAATTCTAGACCTGTCCCGTTTGAACCTGTCAGTAACCAAGGAAAAATTCCGAATGGTCACTCTATTCTCCCCCTTCTAAGGGAGAACGATTGGATGTGCTCTATAGACCTCAAGGATACGTACTACCACATTCTAATGGACAGACGATCCAAGAGGTTTCTCCACTTCCGGCTGGGAGCCAGTCACTACCAGTTCAGGGTCCTTCTCTTTGGCCTCACCACAGCCCCCAAGGTGTTCACCAAGGTGTTAGCAGTGATAGCGGCCCACCTGAGACTCCAGGGAATGCAGGTCTTCCCGTACCTGGGCGACTGGCTCCTGACCGCCCCAACAAGGCATCTACTTTGCTCAGCCAGAGATTTCTTTCTCCGCCTAGCCCCCCAATTAGGCATCACCATCAATGCCGACAAATCTTTTCTGGCCCCGACACAAGTCATAGAATTTATAGGAGCCAGAATAGACGCCAGAGATCTACGAGCCTTCCTGACGTTAGAACGACTACGGGCCATCCTCCAGTCAGAAGCACCACCAGCGGAATTGGTCCTGAGGGCGTTGGGCTCCATGGCGGCAGCGATAACGCTCCTTCCATGCGCCCGTCTGAACACGAGGGTACTGCAGTGGACCCTTCTAGTGCAATGGTCCTTTCTGTCCTTTCCTCTCCATCACCCCATCGCTATCAGCAAGGCTTGCAGGAGGGCCCTCTTATGGTGGCTTCATGCTCCGGATCTCCATACGGGCCGACCCTTCTGCACCTCTCCCCCTCTCACCACGGTGACCACGGACGCCTCCCGCCTCGGGTGGGGGGGGGGGGCATTATTCAGGCAGGACCGCCCAAGGCATGTGGAACGATAGAGACCTCCCTGCATATCAACGTTCTGGAGATGAGCGGTGCTGTACGCGTTGCAAGCACTTCAGAATCTCCTCCCCATAGGAACTATTGCAATTCAGTCGGACAGCATGTCTGTTGTCTGGTACATCAACAAACAGGGGGGAACCAGGTCTTACCCTCTATGCCGCGAAGCCATTTAGAGTGTGGGAATGGGCGATTTCCACCAACCGCTTTCTGATTGCAACGCACATTCCGGGGCGGGCCAACATCCTAGCGGACAAACTCAGCCGCACCCTTCTTACCCCTTACGAGTGGTCTCTCAACCCACTAGTAGCGAAGCAGATATTCGCAATATGGGGGCAACCCTGCTGCGATCTTTTTGCCTCTCCCTCAAACACCAAATGCGGCAATTTCTTCGCTCTGATTCCCCCTCCAGGGGAAACTCCAAGAGACGCTCTGGTCCATGCTTGGCCGCCCGGTCTACTTTATGCCTATCCTCCTCTACCCCTGATGCTACAGCTCTTACAGAAAGCCTCGCAGTTGGGGAGCAGGATGATCCTCATTGCTCCATTCTGGCCTCGGCAAATTTGGTTCCCTTACCTGTGGTCTCACCTAGTGAATCCCCCCTGGATTCTGGATCCCAGTCAGGATCTAATCTCCCATCCGTCGGGCTTGCCGACCCCAAATCTGAACAGTCTGAAGCTGACAGCTTGGTTGCTCCAGTTCCACTCCTAGTTAGGACTCCCGGTATCTCTTCACCAGTCAAAGCCATCCTCGTGGCAGAGCATAAACCTTCCGCCAGGAAAGTGTACCGCAGTAAATGGAAACGTTTCTCCGTCTGGGCGGAGCACCATAATCTAGATCTCTTTACGGCTCCTCTTCCATCCTTACTAGACTTCCTAACCGGACTTTTTCAGGAAGGCGCTAGTTGCTCAACTGTCAAAGTACAATTGGCTGCCATCTCCCATTACCATGTGGGACATGACACAGGGCCCTTGATGTCGACCAAATTGTGTAAAACCTTTCTCAAGGGCACCTTTTTGCTCAGACCCCCTATAAAAGAAGCCGTACCCCCTTGGGATCTTTCACTAGTTCTTCAAGCCCTGACTGCTCCACCTTTTGAACCTGCTGCTTGCTTCAGTGGATCTCAAATACTTGTCCTGGAAAACAGCATTCCTTGTAGCCATTACTTCAGCGAAAAGAGTTTCGGAGCTTCAAGCCCTTTCTGTGAAACCATCTTACTTGATTTTTCATCCGGACAGAGTGTACCTCAGGACCAATCCCTCCTTCCTTCCCAAAATAGCATCAGAAACCAATATAAATCAATCCATAAATCTACCGGTCTTTCCTAAATATCAGAATAAAGGAGAGTACAAGTTGCATTCATTAGATGTTCATAGGCAGCTGCGTTTTTATACTCCTAGGACTGCTGGTCACAGGCAATCCGACCAGCTGTTCATTTCCTTTTGCCAAATTTAATTTTGGGAAAGCAGTATCAAAAATCTCCTTGTCACGCTGGATTTCCCAATGTATTCTTTTAGCGTACAAAGCTTCTGGGAGACCCGCACCTGAAGGAGTTCGCACACATTCCACTCGTTCCACTCGTTCCATCTCTACTTCTGCTGCCTTCAAATCTAGAGTTCCTTTGGATGATATTTGTTCGGCAGCCACTTGGGCCTCATCTCATACCTTTATTAACCACTACAAACTGGACGTAATTTCTAGAGGGAGAGCATCCTTTGGCTCTGCGGTGCTCTGCAATATCCTTCCATGATGGCCACCCAAGATTCAGGTAGCTGGGGACTCTGTCCCACAGGTTGCTGACAAATGAAGTCCCTACTTCAGATTAAGAAGTTATGTACTCACCATAATGTTCCATCTGAGTAGGTGGCTTCATTTGTCTGCAACCATCCCCCCCTCCTTCCCCCTGGCTTTCAAAATGGATCTATGCGAGTTGTTTTATTGGAATACCCTTTTTGGGTATCTATAGAGGGGCAAACTTGATCTGAGGTCATGGAGGGTTGGCAGGGGATTATGGGTGAGGGGAGGAGCTAGGAGCTCGGATCCATTAGCTATGAAACAAGTTGCCGGCTCGGATCCGATATCGGATCCAAGACCCACAGGTTGCAGACAAATGAAGCCACCTACTCAGATGGAACGTTATGGGGAGTACATAACTTCTTATTACGTTGTCCAAATGGTTTTCTGATTGTACAAAGTTTGCATATTCTTCTTCCCATCAACCTTTGGAACGTGAAGTGAAAGCTCATTCTACAAGGGCTGTTTCTACGTTCTTAGCTCATGCAGCTCGTTTACCTTTGGACACCATTTGTGCAGCTGCTACTTGGTCCAAACCTCATACGTTTATTGCTCATTACAAAGTGGACAGGGCCTCTAGGGGCATGGCTTCCTTTGGTTCCACCGTTCTCAGGAATGTACTCCCGTGAGCCGCCCAGGATTAGGGTGCTTGGGACGCTACCCACATGTAAGAACAAACGGCGAGATTCAACTTCACATAAGTTATGTTCTTACCATAACGTTCCATGTGAGTTGTTCATCTTGCCTTTGTTCTTACACTCCCTCCCACATTCCCCCTCCATGTTCTGGAAGAACTGGTATGGCTGGTGGTCTGTTTGATCTTACTAGTATCCTCTTATCAGCCAGGTTATTTCTAACTAATTGTAAATAGTTACTTTGTTATATTGGGTTGCTTAGTTGTGTTTCTTGCTGGGTTCAGCAAACTAGATCTGGGGTTTGGCAGCAGAGCATCATGGGATAGGGACTGTGTCTCGAGCTTCTCGGATATCTAGAGCTTGGAAAGCGGCCAACTAATAGCCGATGGATCAGCTCCGAACCCACATGTAAGAAGAAAGGCGAGATGAACAACTCGCATGGAACGTTATGGTAAGTACATAACTTCTTTTTCATTCTCCCTTTAAACCTACAGCCAAATGTTGTCTTAAATTTTTGCCCTGGAAAAATAAGTTGTAATTACATCTACTAGAAGAATTTCAGAAATTCAAGCATAATCTTCTAAGCCTCCATATATAATTTTTCATAAGGATAGAGAAGCGTTGCTTACCAGTGCTTCCTTCCTAAGATGTCAGAATCCAACATGAACCAGTCCGTTAATTTACCAGTATTCTTTCCAAACTTTACAAATAAATGGGAATATATGCTGCACTTACTGGATGTTCATAGACAGTTCTGTTTCTGCTTATACAGAACAAAAGAGAATGTATTTGTTTCCTTTATACATAATAAATTGGGCGGATCAGTTTCAAAGGTTACTCTAGCTAGATGGTTTACAGATGCATTTCATGTATCTGTAACAAACTGAATCTCCCCTTACCAAAGCCATTAAAGGCTCATTCAACCAGATCTATGGCAACTTCTGCTGTATTCCAGTCTATAGCTTCTATGGATGATGTATGTGCAGCTACAACTCTGTCAAATCCTCATACCTTTATCACTCATTACAAACTAGATCTGGTCTAGAGGGGAAGAGCAGCCTTTAGCTCAAACATATTCAGAAATATCCTTCCTTAGAGTCCACGCAGGAATTTAGGTAGCTGGGGACTGTGTCTCGTTAGTTGAATGAATGAAAACTGACATAATGAATGAAAACTGACATAAAATAGAGTTATGTACTTAGCATAATGTTCCCATCTGGGTTATCCATTTTCTTCTTTCTTCCTAAACACCCCGCCCACCATCCCTCACCATTTCTCATGACTGACGCTTGGAGGAATGAGACACTTTGACACCTCTGTCCTTTGTGTTCAGCTACAGTTATGACACACCATTATAGTCTTCCTGTCAAGCTGCAAACAAGATGTTAGAACAAGATGTTAGGGGTGGTGCATTATGGGTAGCGGAGGAGCTCGAGAGTTTGGAGGGTACAAGCTAGTATAATGGCATAACGTCTCTTGCGAAGCAACGCGGCTTGTTGAGCATGTCGTCCCAGGCTGACTGGATCTCCTTTGAATGACACCCGAAGCTTAGCCAATTGTTGACATTGATAATTTTTTCTTTATACTGAGGTATCATTCTTGATGAGGGCAGGATGCCACTCCAGGTCAGGGTCATACCAGCCTGGGCTACATGATCTGAGAGCTCTTACATGTCTCTTTTCATGTAGTTCAGGAAAGTACGTCTCTGGTCATTCACACCAACATGAATAATGACAGCGTCATATTTGTACTTGTTCTGGAGTGACCTGAGTGCTTGTGTTGTGGCGGATTCTGGTTCCCGGCAGGCAGCTAACAGTGACCTTCTGCTTGTCCAGCCTAGTGAGTGGGATGTCAGTGTGCCTGACCTATAGAGTCACCTATTACTAGTGTGTTGGGTATGTTATTTTGCCTTAAGGGCTGTGATTGTACGGCACACTGATTTTGTGTTGTATGATTTGTGACTGGAGGTGCAGGTTGTTTGGGTGTCTGCTTTGGAGGTCTCTGATGCTTTTGCAGGTTTTTATTTAGTGCCTCCGAGTATGTATTTGTGTGTTTTTTGCCAGTGCTGTTTTAAGTAGGTCTCTGTGCAGCTGGAGGTGTGGTGCAGGTGTTAAACTTCTCCTCCTTGACTGTCTGTTCCAGTCTTGGGTGGAGACAGCTTAGCTTCCAGTTTGGCTGCATAATTGCATCTGTCACACATGTTAGTGTTTTGTGGTAGGAGGAGAGGGTTGTCTGTGTACATGAGGCAGTTGTAACATTGCCTCAGGATACCCAGATTCACCAGCTGGACTTAGTATACCTGAACTTGCCCTTTGGTCATGCCTGAATAGTAGGGTGAGCTGCTTAGTTGCTTGGTTAGTGAGGGGTGAATAAGGAGCCTTGCCCTGCTGGGCAGTCATTGTCTGGGTATATTAGTGCTTGCTATTGGGTCTGAGCAAGTGCTGGGCTGTAGTCTGCTTTTTGAGTGCTTAGGGTGAGAGATTAGTTTCAAGGGAAAAACTGAAGAGGAGACTTGGTGGTTCTGGGAATAATTTAACTGTAGCTAACCGGCGCTGCCCAGTGCACAAAATCGTGCAAACACATTTTTTATAGTAGGGAAATGCAAGAGAGAAATTAGCCCAAAATAGCCAGTAAACTACTAACTTCTGGGCTGGAACCACTCCTCCAGGGACAGATAGGTTGCTCAAAGCTCCCCTCTCTCACAGGTGAACAGAGAAGCTTTTTTTCTATCCAAGTACGGTATGGGCAACTCAGAAACTAGTGTCACAGCCCTGAATTCAGCACTTGCCTGAAAATTGGACTATACTAGGAAGGGTGGGAAACAATGAATTTTTTTGTTTTTGTGAAAAGATGAGGCAAAAACAGTAAAAAAAAAATAAATTTGAACAGCTTTAAACGACTGCAAACTATTAGAAAAGGCTATCGCATTTTAGTGTGTAGCCTACAACAGTTAAAAAGTTTTTTTGTCTAAATAATTTGTTTAAAGTGCAGGCAGTTAAGTAAGTACAATATGTGAAAAAAACAAGCTTTTAAATCGCAATAAACACTGGAAAATATGCATTTAGGCAGAACTGATACTTAATCACTCAAGTCTCTCTCCTAAGCTAGAAGGCTAGTATCAGTTTAAGGCTTTCTAGTGCTACCTGGTAGGTTAGTTACAGGAAAGATGGGAAACCAGCGCAGATGTGGTCTTTTAAACCAGAAAATTGAAAGAGACTGACAAACTGTCCAAATGGTCAAACTACAATTTCTGGGCCAAGAACCTCTCCTCTCGTGGTAGACAGGCTACCTAGCGCTTACCACTCCCATTGATAAGCTAGAAGGCTTTCCTCCAACACAGAAAGGCTTGTGAGGCTCAGAAGCTTACCAACAGTCCTGGATACAGCAACTCTGTATCTGGACTAGGCTAGTTACAGGAAAGGTGGAAAACAAGCGCAAGTGCAGCTTTTAAACCAGAACGTTGAAAGAGATGGGGAAAAAACTGCCCAAACTGCCAATAGCTACAATTTCTGGGCCAGGAACCACTCCTCTTGTGGTATGTAGGCTACCTAATGCTTACCATTCCCACTGATAAGCTAGAAGGCTTCCCTCCAACACAGAAAGGCTTGGGGGTCTCAGGAGCTTACAAAGAGTCCTGGATACAGCAAATCTGTACCTGGATTAGACTAGTTACAGGAAAGGCAGGGAACAAGTACAAATGCAGGCTTTTAAGCCATCAAGTTGAAAGATGAAAACTGGCCAAATAAACTACATTTTCTGGGCCAAAACTCACTCTTCCCGTGGAGGATAAGGCTACCTAGTGCTTACCACTCCCACTGATAAGCTAGAAGGCTTCCCTCCAACACAGAAAGGCTTGGGGGGGGGGGCTCAAACTTACTAACAATCCTGGATACAGCAACTCTGTAACAGGACTAGGCTAGTTATAGGAAAGGCGGGAAACTGGTGCAAATGCGGCTTTCAAACCAGAAGAAAGAGATGGAAAAAACAGCCAATAGCTACAGTTTCTGGGCCAGGGACCACTCCTCTTGTGGTTGGTAGGCTACCTGATGCTTACCACTCCCACTGATAAGCTAGAAGGCTTCCCTCCATCATGGAAAAGCTTGGGGGGCTCTGAAGCGTACAAAGAGTCCTGGATACAGCAATCTTTACCTGGACTAGACTAGTAACAGGAACGGCAGGAAACGAGCGTAAACACAGGCTTTTAAATCAGAAGGTTGAAGAAGATGGAAAAACTTCCCAAACAGCCAATAAACTATCATTTCTGGGCCAGAAACCCACTCTTCCAGTGGTAGATAGGCTACCTAGTGCTTACTACTCCCACTGATAAGCTAGAAGGCTTCCCTCCAACACAGAAAGGCTTGTTGGGCTCAGAAGCTTACCAACAGTCCTGGATACAGCAAGTCTGTATCTGGACTTGACTAGTTACATTAAAGGCAGGAAATAAGCTTAGAATTTTTTTTTCTTATACAGAAAAGCAGATAAAACAGCAGTAAATACAATTCAAATTGCAGTGCAGGCCAGCACACCAGTGTGTGTAGCAACACTACGGCAAATGCAGTTCAAATAAATGCAATTAAATTAAATTACTAAAAAAACAAGTGCAGAAGACAGTAAATTAGAAGGCTACTAATGCGCAGTAATAAGTGCAGAGTAAGAGCGACTGAACAGACAGCACGCAGAAGAGCAACCAAGACAGTTACAGTAAGAGCAGCTGAATAATATATAATTTATTTATTTTTGAGGGAGGGAACAGAGCAGGATTAAGAGGCTAGAGGGGTTGTCCTTCCCAAATGCTCTCTTTGTACACAGTAGGAGTGCATCAGAATATGATCTCACTGCACTCAGTTGAGTGAGCAAATGAGATGGGCCCAGGAGGAGTATCCAAATACAAATCTACAAGAGGGGCGGGCAGTTTCAAAGCCACCAAAACAAGAACAGGGAGGGTGAGTGGGGAACTAACTGTAGAGAGACGGCCACAACTTCACTTGAGTTACTATTCAGTGAAAAACACAAATTAAATACAGTACTATATGAAAAAGAGCAGATAAGTGTACTTAAATTCACTTATACGTCCAGTTGATTTCAGGTGGATGTTAGCTGGCCAAAGCTCCGATTTTAAGCAGAGATGACTCAAAATGTACCACTTGTGTAAGGCAGGACAGAATATCAGTGATTAGGTGAAACTACCCCCACTGCTATCAATGGCTATACAGAAATTCTAACAAGTACTCTAGAGAGACAGCCACAATTTCAGTTGAGTTAATACAGTACTATATGAAAAAGAGCAGAGAAAAGTTTATTTAAATTCACTTATACATTCAGTTATTTCAGGTAGATGTTAGCCAGCCAAAGCTCTGGTATTTTTGTATACTTTTTCCTAGGAGTAGGGTCAAAGAGCAACATTTCGTCTTTGTTACAGTAATCTTATAAGCATTAGACTCATGATTTCTGCCTAGTACCAACTAACATGCAAATAGAGCGGGGGACTGATATTTGACACATCTATGGAGTTTGAACTTGCTTCATTTTTTTTTTCTTCTTTGGCCTTTCCAAGTTAGAAATCATTTTCTGGTTCCCCTTCACCTCCTTTGCCTTAGCATCCCCATGGAGAATAAAAAAAATTGAACGGAGAATAAAAAAAATTGCACTCCCTGGAAGCACTCTTCACCCTAGAGAATGCAGACGTGCTCAGTCATATAAACATGGATCTGGAGTAGGGACTTCATTTGTCAGCAACCTGTGGGTCTTGGATCCGATATCGGATCCGAGCCGGCAACTATTTATACAGCTATGGATCCGAGCTCCTAGCTCCTCCCTTCACCCATAATCCCCTGCCAACCCCAAATGACCTCAGATCTAGTTTGCCGCTCTTGAGTGTGTCAGCTGGATTTTGAGCTCCTGGCAATTTTTTGAGATAAGTGACTCTTTTTGTCTAATCAGCCTACTTTTCAGTAATTTAATCAGTGTGTGTGTGTGTTAGGTTTCCCATTAGTCAGTTAATTTTTTAATTTTTAGTGTTTACCCTCCCCTCGCTGGTCGTTAGTGTGCTTGCGTTTGGGGCCTAATGTGTTTGTGTAGCTTTTATTTAGATTTGGGTATGTCAGAGGCCCCAAAGCCTATTTTTTCTAAATGCACAGAGTGTGGCCATAAGCTCTCTCCGGCAGATAGCCACACTCGGTGTGTTCGGTGCCTTGGGGTTGAACACCTGTCCTCGGGATGTACCATTTGTGCAGCGTTCAACCCCAGGGCACTGAAGGAGCGGAGGTCAAAGCTGGTCCTGGCGGGACTTTTGCCCCCCGGATTCAGCTTCGGCCTCCGCTACTCCCGTGGCACCTCCTCAGCCTGTGGTGGTGGCCACTCCTGCCCCCCTTCCCCCGGCCGGGATTCAAACTCCCACTAAGGCGCCGGAGGATAGGGAGGCCAGGAGGGAGAAACGGAGGGAGAAGCACCACAAGCGGCGGGCCGAGGCCCCCGCTTCGGCCCCCCCCCAGCTAAGCGGGCTTCTCCCTCCACGGCTTCCAGGTGGTCTCCTCCTCGGCTCCTATCACCTTGCTTCTCCCCGGGACCCGAGGAGGAGGAGACCCGATCTCCATCGAGGTCATCGAGGCGGCATTCCAGGCCTGCCTCGGTGGCCTCGTCGAGATCCACCTACAGCCTGTCTGATGCAGACTTGGACCGGATGTTGAGAAGGTTCATCCAGGCCCCGCTGCAAGGTGGGAGTGCTTCTGCCCCCCCCCCCTTCGGAGGGGAGCTCTACACCCTTTTTTGCTCAGAAAGCTCCTTCTCCGACCCGCTTCCTGGGTTCGGAATGCTTGGAGCTGGGCAGCGTTGGAGCCGGGGGTGGGTCGGCACCGACAGTACTGGGTACTTTGGATCCGACCCTGCCCTTGAGTCTGTCTGTTCCATCGTCGGATCCGACCTCTCGGAGCCGTGGCCCGAGCTTCGAATCTGAGAGATTCAATGTGCCTTCGGCTCCATCCAGGTCGGAGCACACTGGTCCCTCGGATCCGACTGTCTCGGTGCCAGTTCCGATCCCTTCATCGGATCCGAGTGGGAGTCTGCTGTCAGAGCCCAGGGAGAGCGACTCCCCCCTCGGCCTTCGATGTAGTGGAGAGTGCTCTGTCGAGAGCATACAGACCTCCGGCCCTTGTCTCAGCTCCACCCTGCACTCCCTCTCTGCTGGGTCAGGCTTCCATCACCCGGCCACAGGGACAGCCTGCTTCGATGTCCCAGGTTGTTCCTTTGGAACAGGACATTGCTGGTGAGAACTCCTCTGACAGCCCCCCCCCCCCCCCGAGGAAGTGCCTCGCAAGCATAAGTGTAAGAGGAGGCATGTGGACTCCCCAGAGTCCTTAACAGAGGACACGGACTTGGATGAAGGGGAAGGCTCCCAAAGGTCATCCCCTGAGGATGTCTCCTTTGGAGGCATCATGGAAATGCTCAGGATCAGGGGGGGGTGGTCTGCCCCCAAGGCTTCCTCCGACTAGTCTGCGTTTCTGGAGGCAATCGAAGCAGGCCCATCTACCTCTTGGGTGTCCCCTCCGGCCAACCCCCTGGTGGACCTTGTTACCACCAGGGCGTGGAAGGAGCCGGACACTGTGGAGCCAGTCCCTAAACGCCCGGATAGAATTTTGAGCCCCCCGCAGACCGGTCCCACTGGAGCCATGTTGATGGCGGCAGCCACTAAGAGGGAACTAGCTCAGGCGAGCCCCTCGGTCCATCCACCGAGCAAGGAGTCCCGCTTGATGGATCGCCTTGGGAAGCGGGTATTTAGTTCAGCGACCTTCTCAGTAAGGTCCCTGAACTACATGGCACATGTCATCAGGATGCAGCGGGATCTTATTAAACAATACGCTGCTTGCTCCCCGGAGTCCATGTTGGCGGAGGACAAGCAGTTTTACTCCACTCGTATGGCCACTCTAAGATCTATTTCCAATACCTCTATGCGGCTGTTGTCTCATGCCACTGAGGGAGCCGCTAGAGCTAGCGGAGCGGGCCTAGTTATGAGACGCCAGGCCTGGCTCCGACATTGTGACTTCGCGGAGCCCTTTAAGGCGTCCTTTGTGAATGCCCCCTTTGATGGTTCTGACTTGTTTGGCAAGACCGTTTGCAAGACACTTGTCCAGAGTGAGAAGGACGGGAAGACGTTGTCTGCCGTCGGAGTCCGCTTCTCTGCACCCCAGAGGTCCTTCTCCAAGAACCAAAAGGGACAGAAGAAGATGTGGTTCCGGAAATCGCAACATTCTCAACCTGCTCCGGACAACCAATCCTTCTGTGGCAGAGGAGGACACGGAGGACGCCGCCCTAGCCCCGAGAAAGTTTGGGTCCAGAGAATCTTTCTCTGATCGGCCCATGCAACAGCCCTGAAGGGTTGCCCGACTGCTCCACTCTGGAGGCAGTCGGGGGGGCGCTTCTCAAGGCATCTGGCGGCATGGGAGTCCATCACGTCAGACCGCTGGGTGCTTTGGATTATGTCCAGAGGTTACAAAATCCCAATGCAACATGTCCCCAGACTCAGGAACCTCCCCGATGTACCACCCGGTCAGAGGGAGGCTGCAGCCGCAGAAATCCAGCAGCTGCTAGAAAAAAAGAGCCATTCAACCCGTCCCCCCAGACCAGCTCGGATTAGGGTTTTACTCCAGGTTCTTTCTGGTGCCAGAAAAGACGGGGGACTTGAGACCAGTTCTAAACCTTTCCCTCTTGAGCCTGTCTGTAACCAAGGAGAAATTCCGAATGGTCACTCTTCAGTCCATTCTCCCCCTCTTGCGGGAGAACGACGATGTGCTCAATAGACCTCAAGGATGCGTACTACCACATTTTAATGGACAGACGATCCAGGAGGTTTCTCCGCTTCCGGCTGGGAGCCAGCCACTATCAGTTCAGGGTCCTTCCCTTTGGCCTCACCACAGCCCCAGGGTGTTCACCAAAGTTTTAGCAGTGATAGCGGCCCACCTGAGACTCCAGGGAATGCACGTCTTCCCGTACCTGGACGACTGGCTCCTGACCACCCCAACAAGGCATCTACTCTGCTCAGCCAGAGACTTTTTTTCTCCGCCTAGCCCCCCAGTTAGGCATCACGATCAATACAGACAAATCCTCCCTTGCTCCGACACAAGTGATAGTTCATAGGGGCCAGATTGGATACGAGAAGTCTGGGAGCCTACCTCACTTCGGAACGACTACAGAATCTGAGACTTCATGTGCGGGCCATCCTCCAATCAGAAGCTCCACTGGCGGAATTGGTCCTGAGGCCACTGGGCTCCATGGCAGCGGCAATAATGCTTCTATGTGCTCGTCTAAATATGAGGGTACTACAGTGGACCCTCTAAGTACAATGGTCCTTTCAGCTTCCTCTCAATCACCCTATCTCTATCAGCAAGGCTTGCAGGAGGGCCCTGTTATGGTGGCTTCAGTCCCCAGACCTCCATACAGGCCGACCCTTCTGCGCTCCACCTCTTCTCGTCACGGTGACCACGGACGCTTCTCGCCTCGGGTGGGGGGGGCATTGCTCAGGCAGAACAGTCCAAGGCACGTGGAACGACAGAGACCTCCCTGCATATCAATGTTCTGGAGATGAGGGCGGTGCTGTTAGCGTTGCAAGCACTTAAGAACCTTCTTCCCGTAGGAACTATTGCGATACAGACTGACATGTCAGTTGTCTGGTACATCAACAAACAGGGGGGAACCAGGTCTTATCCTCCCTGCCCAGAGGCCATGAGGGTGTGGGAATGTGTGGTCTCCACCAACCGCTTTCTGATCGCAACGCACATTCCGGGACTGGCCAACATTCTGGCGGACAAACTCAGCCACACTATTCTTTCCCCTTACGAGTGGTCTCTCAACTCCCGAGTAGCGAAGCGGACATTTGCAAAATGGGGGCAACCCTGCTGCGATCTCTTTGCCTCTCCCTCAAATACGAAATGCGGGCTCTGATTCCCCCACCAGGGGAAGCCTCGAGAGACGCTCTAGTGCATGCTTGGCCGCCCTGTCTACTTTATGCCTATCCTCCTCTACCCCTGATGCTAAAGCTCTTACAGAAAGCCTCTCTGTTGGGGAGCAGAATAATCCTCATTGCCCCATTCTGGCCTCGGCAGACTTTGTTTCCTTACCTGTGGTCTCACTTGGTGAATCCTCCCTGGATTCTGGATCCCAGCCCGGATCTAATATCCCATCCATCAGGCTTACCGACCCCGAATCTGGACAACCTGAAGCTGACAGCTTGGCTGCTCCAGTTCCACTCTTAATCAGGACTCCCGGCATCTCTTCACCAGTCAAAGCCATCTTGGTGGCAGCGCATAAACCTTCCACCAGGAAAGTTTACCACAGTAAATGGAGGCGCTTCTCCGTCTGGGCGGAACATCATAATTTGGACCCCTTCACTGCTCCGTTAACGTCCGTGTTGGACTTTCTCACCAGACTTTTTCAGCAAGGGGCTAGCTGTTCGACAGTCGAGGTACAATTGGCAGATATCTCCCATTATCATGTAGGCCATGAGACAGGTCCTTTGATGTCAGCTAAACTATGCAAAACCTTCCTCAAGGGTACTTCAGGCCCCCTATCAAAAAAGCCGTGCCCCCTTGGGATCTGTCACTAGTTCTTCAAGCCTTGACTGCTTCTCCCTTTGAACCAGCTGCCTCGGCCGATCTTAAATACCGGTCTTGGAAAACAGCATTCCTGGTAGCCATCACTTCAGCGAAAAGAGTTTCGGAACTTCAAGCTCTTTCCGTAAACCCCCCTTACTTGGTTTTTCATCAGGATAGTGTGTACCTCAGGACCAATCCCTCCTTCCTACCCAAGGTGGCCTCAGAAACCAATATCAATCAGTCCATTAACCTACCAGTTTTCTTCCCTAATTATCAAAATAAAGGAGAGTACAAGCTGCATTCTTTAGATGTGCACAGGCAGCTGCGTTTCTATATTCATAGGACTGCTGGTCACAGACAATCCGATCAGCTGTTCATTTCCTTTGCCAAATTCAGTTTGGGTAAAGCCGTTTCGAAGGTCACCTTATCACGCTGGATTTCCCAATGTATTCTTCTAGCTTATGAAGCTTCTGGGAGGCTCGCACCTCAAGGAGTCCGTGCACATTCCACTCGCTCCATATCTACTTCTGCTGCCTTTAGATCTAGAGTTCCCTTGGATGATATTTGCTCGGCAGCCACTTGGGCCTCATCTCATACCTTTATCAACCACTACAAACTGGACGTCAATTTCCAGAGGGAGAGCATCCTTTGGCTCCGCAGTGCTCCGGAACATCCTTCCATGATGGCCGCCCAAGATTCAGGTAGCTGGGGACTCTCTCACAGGTTGCTGACAAATGAAGTCCCTACTCAAGATTAAGAAGTTATGTACTCACCATAACGTTCCATCTGAGTAGGTGGCTTCATTTGTCTGCAACCATCCCCCCCCTCCTTCCCTCTGGCCTTCAGAAGAGTTAGTTTTGTTGTATTATCCTGCCTTTTCCTGTTGGGATACCTTTCCACGTATACGTAGGAGGGCAAACTTGATCTGAGGTCATTTGGGGTTGGCAGGGGATTATGGGTGAGGGGAGGAGCTAGGAGCTCTGATCCATAGCTGTATAAATAGTTGCCGGCTCGGATCCAAGACCCACAGGTTGCAGACAAATGAAGCCACCTACTCAGATGGAACGTTATGGTGAGTACATAAACTTCTTATTTAGAACCATGAATAGCACCCCAGCTATCAAAGGCTGCAATGCCTTTCATACATTTTGACCCCCCCCCTCCGTTCAGGATAAAACCAAAGGAGGAGTGTCTCTGGTCATGAAGAACAATTAAACTACCTGAGCTGCTCCATGCTTGGCTTAACCACAGGTGTGACCTCCCTATCATATCCTTGATAGCTATAGATCCCCTAGCATGAGTCCATAAAACAACTCCCTACTAGAATCTCTTAACATTCAACCGGACACCAGACATATATGGGTGACTTCAACTTCCATAAAGTGGGGAAACTTTTTTTATTTGACCCATAATTCACTTGCTCAGAAGTTTTTGGACTTCAACATAAACTCCCTGGAGCAATTAAATCAGCTCCCCAACTAGAGGTATAGATATCCTAGACCTAGTACTCATGAACATGGAGGGGGTGCTGCTCCAGTGTGCATTAACTCCACCCTGATAAGATCTGACCACAAAATGATCTCCTTTAGTATTAAACCCAACTTGGAACCCCCATCAAACTCCAAACCTGTTGCACCTCAAACTAAGTGACTGCTTATTAAACTTTCAACCCCCTCCAAATCTGGATGACACTGAGGCCTACTCTGAACTGCACACAAAAACCGTGTGCAATCACATTCATAGCTGCATGGAGGAGGTAGTGCCTGCTGATTCAAACCTATGATTACTGGCAAAAATAAACCACCCTTTTGGACCCCTAGCAAAAATAGACTATTCCATAAAAGGAAAAAAAAAATCCTCTCCAAAGCCAAGAAGGAACAGACAGTGCCAAAAGACACTCTCCTGTGAAAAAAAAACAAAAAAATTAGTGTCAAATTTAACAAAGATAGCTTCCCAGGTGAAAGATAATTAATATATATATTAAAAAAAAAAAAAAAAAGTTATGGTAATGTTCATAGCCTCAGGGGAAATGCTCAGCAGTGTGCCGAGTTAATCATGAACACCAACACTACACCCAGGCTAAAACTATAGCATACCTGCTGGCTGACAAGTTCAGTTCACACTTCACCCCCACCCCATCACCTCCAACCATAACCAAAGAAATAACCACAGCCATCTCCCTACTGGTCATTACGAGAGAACAGGACCTTACTGTGCTCGCTAAAGCCAACAGTCTCCATGGGCCTGACAACATCTGGGATGCTTCTTAGATTCTGTTTTAATCTGTTTTAAGCTATTTATCAGGGCTGCTAGAAACCATCTTTAACCACAGCCTTCAGCTGGGCTTTATCTCAGAGTAATGAAGGACTAATGAAGGACTGCAACAGTCTCTCTCTACCAAGGGGAGCACATCAATTGACTCTGGGAACTACAGACCCATGTGCTTGACCAGTCTTACCTGCAAGGCATGGCGAGAATTATCCTGGGCTTGATCAATAATGACGTAGGAACTCCCCAAACACTCGACCAGACCAAATTTGTCCTAGTCAAAGGGAGGTCTTGCCTGCTGAATCTGGTGGACTTTTTCGAGAAAGTCACCAGGGACATGAGTGAGGGTAAAACGGTATACACAGCTTATGCAGACCTAGCCAAAGCCCACACAGTGATCATAAATAAACTTACTGAGTTAGGAGTGAAATCCCTGCATCGTCAGATGGATAACAAACTGCTTACTTACAGGACACATGTTGTCCGGATAGGTGAATCCATCTCCAAATAAGAAACCTGTTACAAGTGGTGTCCCACAAGGATCAGTGTTGGGACCTCTCCTACTTTTCTGAAGTGAAGGCCAATATTGGGGGGGGCCAGTGGCTCACAAGTTTACAAACGACTGTAAGCTGGGAGCACTCATTGAATCCACAAATGATTACGTCCTACAAACAGGCCTTTAAAATGACTAACTGGTGCCAAAACGAGGGTCTGAGACTAAATGCTGAATGCGTAATCATACCCTTTGGTAAATGGGATATCCCTGCAAATTGTAGTATTTGTAGTACACCCCTAAAAGTAGACCCAGTGGTGAGGGACCTAGGAACAGAGATTAATAGTAACCTAAACTTTGATCGCCAACTGGCTACAGTAGTGAGGAAATCCTTCCTTCTGTATGAGACTGCTTTTAATTAAAGGCATGGCATCATGATCAAAGGAAGTCATAGTCCCATTCTACTTCTCAGGCCTTTAATCAAGTACAGTGCTCCCTTCTGCATGTACCTAACCAGGCACTTAGTGACCCAGAGATTTCTCGTTTAAAAAAAAAAATTGCAAAGTGTAAGACCTGTCTTATGCAGACCAACTAAATGTTTTGTCCCTTTACTCCATCTCATATAATTTGAGAGTTGAATTGTGCCTGACCTACCAGGCATTTTCTGATCCAGCCCTGATGAAAATGTTACATATTCACAAGAATTATACAAGGGTTACGCATTCCATGGACCTGAACCTTATTTGTGACTCTGACAGAACTTGCTGGAGAGAGAAATTTGTATCCCAAAGGCTATCTCGTCTATGGAATAAACTTCCCATCTTTGTAAATCAAAGCCAGTCCCACACACACTTCAAAAAAATAATTTGGTTAAATGGATTGGGGGGGGGGACTATAAATTTACTCCTGGGGTACTGCCCATGTCCGTTATGGCCAGAGGAGTCTGTAAAATGACTTGGTGCTCCAAAACCCAAAGAACAACTACCCTGACACTATCCCATCCCATATCTGGGGAATTAAGATATAATACTGTCATATTCTGGGTGGTATTGGCTAGGCTTGTAAAGGCTTTTGTGCCATTACCTTAGTAGTCACCTATGAAGCTATGAGAACTAGAACGTACCAGGATCATGCAGCTTGGTGCTGCCTCACTGCTGGTCAGATACTCTGTGTACCAGGCCAGTTCTTTGCTGTAACATGCCTGAGCATCATCTGTGTTGCATGCTGTTCACTTGCAGTAATACTGCATGCAGGAATCCCCCATTCTGAGAATGGCAGCACTTTAAACTGAACATTGCAGATGCTTGTATATATGTACTGAGCTTTGTGCCCGTCTTAAATTGCCTTACTGCAATTTACATACCCCTGTTGTAACTTAAGGTGGGGGTCGTTATTCTGGGTTGACCTTCCGTTTAATGTGCGATGTGGGGAGAATCAGGATTGTATTACTTGCCTCCTTTGTATTACAGCAGTTATGTGCAAAACTGTATTGATGATTTTTGATGCCTATTAGTAAATCTATTTAATTTCACATGGAACTATATGTATGGGACATTTCATCATGATGCTTGAACAGTTTGCAGAACTATCTGCTGTAGATGTAGAGAATGAAGATGTATACATGGGGTAAAGCATGAGGGGTGTAACACATACCAAAAAGTCACCGTCCGATTGGGTTTAGTGTTTTATTGCAGCTTGCAAGGTTACAGTGTTAGAGTAAGGACATCTGTAACATTCTTTTGCTGAATGGGAAAAGTGTTACATGTGCAAGCAGTATTACAGTAATTATTAGTAAGTAGTCTGCCCTCCAGATCATTTTAGATAACTGCATCAATTCTGTTTAAATTTACAACAGAAATTAACATTTCTTTTGGGGGGGAACTTAATCATTCATTGCATGAGCCATGGTGAAAACTGTTCTGGAGTATTTTGGCATGACATTCTAGAATGTTAAGTGAATGCTCCCAGGTCTTTGCTGGGTTTGTATTTGTTAATCTTTAGAAGATTTTATATATTGTCTTTTTTAAGATTCATTGTGTTAAGGAAATTTAAAATTTGTTTTTGCTAAAGGTGGTTTACTTAATTTAGTTCCTTCCTCTGTTTTGCAGAGATCATGATGCAGCTGCCATTTTGGATTTCTTTTAGTTCTTTATGATCCTTCACTTTTGATCCCCTGACCTGCATTGCATTGGTAACCATTTCATTTTTATTTCTGTTTGCGTTTTGTTCCTTTAGTTACATTTCCGTTCCATGTTAAATACAGCTTTTTTTTGTACATTTTTGAAGTCACTATTTTCTGTGTAATAATTGTTATAAATACATGTTTTAACTTTCTCATGCTACATTTTTTGCAGTTTTTACAACTGAAAAATAAAGTTCATTTCAGTTTAGTTTTTCAATAAAAAAATCCCTTTACTGCATCCTTGTCTTATTTTATATGCTTGTTGTACACTTTGTTTCCATCGATAACTTCACATGTGCTGCATCTTAGTTTTACTTTGCGGACTTTTTTTTTTTTTTTTTTTTTTTTTTTTTTTAAGTTAAACTACCTGAAACAATTGCAGTGAAAATGTAACCTTTAGAAACATTTTTTGATTTCTTTGCAAAATTTCACTTTTTTTAACAAATATGAAAAACTAGAATGCTGATAAATGGTACAAATTAAAAACAATAACAGTATGATTTAATGTTTTGGAATGGGGAGCCAGAAATCACAGTAGGAAGTGTGACATTGGTGCCTTCAGTGAAAATAATGCCTTTTATTGTGGAAACATTATTTAGAATTCTGACACGGATGAAAATCTTGGTCATGTTTCATGTGCCATCATAAGGTTTATATCTCTGCAGATGTGAAAAGAGGGAATATTTAAAAAAAAAATTACAACAGTCACAGTAAGCATCTTTGTGCAACAGAAATCATATGCCTTCTTTTCATAGTTGAACAGGTTCATTGCACTTGCTCAAGTATCCTGATCACATATTTTTTTCAGAATCGTAGATGGCTTATCTAGTGCTTGGTGTGTGTCCCCCCCCCCCCCATCACACTTAAGTGAAGGGGGGACTCCCTGCAAAAGGGTTTCACCTGACCACTTCATCAATTTCTTTGTGAAACGTAGCCATCCACTGGAAAAAAAAACAGAGGCCATCTAATTTTTTAGGAAATCTGTTTACCGTGTTTTTTCAGTTCCATGCTGGCCAAGTCATTCAGGTTGTGAACTCCTTCAGTGGTCCAGCCAGTTCTAATTGTGGGACTTTTTTGAGAGTGAAATTCAAATGTTTGTCCCAGCTTGGAACAATGACAAGGGACAAAGCTGGTTCTAGAACTGGTTGCCATTGGAAGAACCTGTTCGTCCTTTTTCATTAAAGAATTTGCTAGCAGATCAGTTTTGTCAGCTAAGTTTTTGGGACAGGCCTAAGTTTTGCTCTCCCTTCCTGCTTCTAAAGATTCTAAACCTTGGTTCTTTTAGCTTCCACATCTGATACATTGCTCCAGATGCCAGGTAGTTACCCTGTGGGATATCATGCACCATCTTGCAGGAGGGCCTGGATGTGTCTTTTTGGACATACTACTTTTGTACATAAATCACTTTCCAAATTCCACACAAGATCATTTTCTGGTCGTGGTCTGTGTGAAGATCACTTTTTGTACAAAGTGGCATTTGGGCTTTCCTAAGTAACCAGAGTCCTCACTGTGGTGTTCACCATTGTGGCTGTACTTTGCAGAAGGGTCTTTTATTTTCCTGTTTTGATTGTTGTGTATGCATCCTTCATTTAAGGTGGCCCTCATGGTTACTGATGTGGTTGCAGTCCCCAGGGAACAATTTGATCCATAACTCTAACTCATAGGGAGTCCTTTGTCATCGCTGGAAAAATTGGACACTGTTTTTGTTTCTGCTGTTGGGGAAGGCAGTAGGAAACTTTAGTTTTGACCATCTGGATGATGTAATTTAGTGTCTCTGCCATGGCTTTTAGGTTTGATAAAGGCTATATTGTTCTTGTGCTGTATGCATGCCAGTGGATATGAGTGCTTGCAGTATATTGTAAGGTGCACAACCTTGACAGTGTAACTTTGAGAGATCTTAATGTTGAAAACCACTTATGGTGAAACCCACCCAGCAACTTAGTGTAGTGTGGTCTTGGAGATTGCCATAAACACCTGCTTGCTGTGTATAAAACAAAGCCCTCCCTCCACAACAACAAATACACATACCCACACACCCACCCATCATTTTCCATTTAGGAGAAAACAGGGGATCTTATCGGTTGGGTTTCACCTTAAGTGGTTTTCCCTCAACTGAGGTTCACTGAAATTTTAGTGTTACTGTTCAGAACCACCATGCATTCTGTTATTCTCTTGGTTTTGCACCCAGTCACTGAGCCTTGGAGTAGACATTCTTCATCAGATTTCATGTGAAAGACTCGTCTCCCATTTCTACATTTTAGCCTATCACAAGTCTTTTATTATGCTCCTTTTGTAGGTTGGGAGGTCCACCTATTCTCACACAGAGCGGTAGCTGTTGTCCCTCCTCTCATCCAAAGAGAGAAACTATTGAATGTCTTGGGGAAATGGCTTCATCTGAAGTAGTTAACTTCATTTTATCTGCAACCTGTGGGTATTCGGATCTATATCGGATCCGAGCTGGCAACTTAAGCATCTGCTCCAAGCTCCTCCCCCTTACCCATAACTCATCACCATCTCCAACCTTCCCTCAGATTTTGTTTGCCGCTTTGTGCATCAGCATCGTGGTCTCCGTAGCTCTGAGCAATTAGGGTTGTAAGGGCTTTTTGGAAAAAGTTTTTCTTGTGTGTAGTGAGAGTTTGTCTTAGTTCGTTTTCCTCCCCCAAACGCTTGTTTGGAAAAAGTTTTGTTAGTGAAGTAGTTTAGTGTAGGCCCATCCTTCCCCTTAGGTTTGCGTGGTTTTAGTGTGTTGGAGTTTAGTAGGTGTGGCTGTTGTGTGTCTAGAATGGCTAATCAGCCTAAACCTACATTTAAGAAATGCACAGTGTGTGGCCATAAGCTTTCACCGGCGGATGGTTACACTCTGTTTGCCCAGGCATTCCTCATTTGTCTACCCAGTGCATTGTGTGTGCTGGCTTTAATCCTAGGGCCTTAAAGGAGAGGAAGGCCAAACTGGTGGCTAAAGGCCTTCTCCCTGCTTCCACGCTGGACTTGTCTTCCTCTGTCTCTGCTTCCACAGCTACGGCCTAACCCCCCCCCCCCTCAGGCAGGGACTCCTCCTCCCACTAGACCTGTTAAAGGGGATGCAAAAGGAAGAGAAAGGAAAAAGGACAGAGAGAGCGAGAGAGAAGGGGGATACTCCCCATAAACAGTCTCCAGATCGGGAGTCCTTCCCTAGCCCGCCTTCCAAGGTGTCGAGACCTGTCTCCTCGGCTCCACTCCCCTAGATCTCCCCGGAGCCTTCGGAACCGAGGCCTTCATCCAAATCTTTGCAGCATCCAGCTAGATCAGAGTCTGCCTCTTCCTTGCGCTCGACTCTGAGTCTCTCTGAAATGGATATGGACAGGAAGATGAGATTTATTCGAACCCAAATCCAGATGGGAGTCTTGCCAGGCCCCTCTCCTTCTGGAAGGAGGACCTCTATGCCCTTCTTTCATCCTATTTCTCCTTCCCCGATCCTGCCAGCGGTTTCGGGGTTTATGAATCCAAGGATCTTCGGAGTCTTGCCAGGCCCCTCTCCTTCTGGAAGGAGGACCTCTATGCCCTTCTTTCATCCTATTTCTCCTTCCCCGATCCTGCCAGCGGTTTCGGGGTTTATGAATCCAAGGATCTTCAGAGCTGGGGATTCGGTGCCGATGGTTCCTCCAACCTCAACTCCAGCTAATAACGAGTTCCTCTGATCCGACCAGTTTGGATCTGAGCGGCTCTTGGGGCTGAAGATGCGAGTCTGACCCAGGAGGATGGAGGTGTCTTCGGCTCCGACTTTGTCAGATCCAAGCCGTTCTTTTGGAGCTCTGGCTACCCTAGCCTCTGCTCCAATCCTCCCGGCAGACCCAGGGAGAGCTTCCTCCTTGTTTGGTGCCAAGGAGATGTGCTCTCCATCAGCATTCGACGTGGTGGAGAGGGTGCTCTCCCAAGGATAGAGACTCCAGCCTATTTCCTTGGATTCCACCCAGACTCCCTCTGATTCGGTTATGACTCCCTTCAGCTTGTCCCAGGGACAGCCTATGCTAGAGGACCCCCAGGCAGTTCCCCTGGAGGAACCCCCCCCCCCCTGCGGCTCACTATCCCTCTTTAGAGAGTCCCACCGAAGAGGGTCCTCTTAAGCACACGTGTAAAAGGAGGCACCTGGACTCCCCAGAGTCCTTGACAGAAGACACTGACTTAGATGAAGGAGAAGGTTCCTCTAGGTCACCTCCCGAGGATGTCTGCTTTGGAGACCTCATGGAGATCTTCCGCCAGAGGGTAGGTTGGTCAGCCCCAAAACCTTCTACGGATGAATCTGTGTTCCTGGAGGCTTTTGGCATGGGCCTATCTACGTCCTGGTTGTCCCCACCCAGCGGATCCCTTTGTGGATCTTATCACCACATGGGCATGGAAGGAGCCTGACACCATAGAGCCGATACCCAAACATCCAGACAAGATCCTCTTGCCACCCTTGGACAGACAGGCTTGGTATAAAGGATCCCCTGTGGGTGCTATGGTGGTTGCAGCAGCCACTAAGAGGAACTGGCTCAGGAAAGTTCCTCTATCCACCCTCTGGACAAGGAGTCCAGGACGATAGATAGATTTGGGAAGCGAGTGTATTCTTCAGCGACGTTTTCCATCCAAGCGCTGAACTATTTGGCACACGTTATATGACTGCAGCGAGACCTAGTCAGAGTTAGCGGAGTCGCTCCCAGAGTCTGTCGCTGGAGGACAAGTGTCTGTTCTCCTCGGAAATGTCAACTCTGACGTCAGTATCAAACATGTCTATGTGCCTCCTTTCCCATGCTACGGAAGGAGCGGCTAGGGTGGCTGGGACCGGCATGGCTATGAGGTGACCTACTTGGCTCAGACTGTCAATTTGTGGACCCCTTCAAGGCATCTTTCCACGAATGCTCCCTTCGATGGTTCTTCTCTCTTTGGGAAGACTGTATGTGACACCCTTGTCCAGAGTGAAAAAGATGGGAAGACTTTTTGTCTGCCGTCGGAATCCACTTCTCTAGTCCTCAAAGGTCCTTTTCTAGGAATCAGAGAGAGCAAAAGATGTGGTTCCAGAAATCAGTTTTCCCGGGACTGTCAGGACAACTCGTCCCCTAGAGGCAGAGGAGGACATGACAGACGCCATCCCAGAGGCAGAGGGGGTTCGAGGAACTTTGGGTCTAGGGAGCCCTTCTTGGACAAACCCACACAGCAGCCCTGAGGGGTTGCCCGACTGTCCTACTCTGGAGGCAGTCGGGGGAAGATTTTTTGCACCCAACGGCTTGGGAGTCCATAACTGCAGATTGTTGGATGCTTCAAATAGCTAGAGGCTACACCATCCCATTTGTTGCCCCTCCCATCCAACCAGAGTGCTTCCCAGAGGACCCACCCTCTCAAAGGGAGATGGCAGCACTAGAGATTTCCAAGCTACTTCTCAAATGAGCCATTGAACCAGTTCCCTCAATCAGTCCAGGTCAGGCATTTACTCCAGGTTCTTTTAGTGTCAAAAAAGATGGGGGACCTTGGGTCCATTTTGGACCTGTCAACCTTAAACCTGGCTGTTGCCAAACAGAAATTCCAGATGGTCACCCTGCAGTCTATTCTACCTTATCTTCAAGAATGCAACTGGATGTGCTCGATAGACCTCCAGGATGCTTACTACCATATCAAGATTCACAGAAGCTCCAGGCGATTTCTTCGCTTCCGGCTGGGAGCCAATCATTTCCAGTTCAGAGCCGTACCCTTCGGTCTCACCACAGCCCCCAGGCTGCAAGGTAGGGGCAGTCATAGCAGCCTCACCTGAGGCTTCAGGGAATTCAGGTATTCTCTTACCTAGACGATTGGCTCCTCGCTCCTCGCTGAGACTCCTTCTTTCATCTTGCAGACCGGCTAGGGATCACTATCAATATTTCCAAGTCCCTTTTGGACCCAGTGCATATCTTGGACTTCATCCGGGCATGGCTGGACATCTTTCAATTGAAAGTCTTTCTAATTGCAGACAAGGTCCAGGGTCTGCGGGCCCATATATCCATAGTTTTTGGCCCCAGGTTATCCAAGGGGGGCGATTGTTCTCAGAGCCCTGGGCTCTATGGCTGCAGCAATCTCAAGCCTCCTCTGTGTGTATCTTCACATGCGGGTTCTGGCCTCGTCAGGTGTGGTTCCGCTTCCTCTGGTCTCATGTTCTAGCTCCTCCTTGGGTTCTGGATCCCTGCCCGGATCTCCTTTCTCATCCCTCGGGCACTTGTCCGCCCAACCTGGACAGCCTCAAGCTGACTCCTTGGTTTCATCTTCAGTAAAAGCTATTCTGGTGGCATCTCTCAAGGCTTCCACTAGGAAGATTTACTGCAGTAAATGGAAACTATTCTCTATTTGGGCTTCTCAGAGAAACCTGGATCCTTTTATAGCCCCTGTTCCTGCAGTGTTGGATTTCTTAGCCAATATCTTTCAGCAAGAGGCTAGTTCCTCCACTGTGAAAGTGCAACTGGCAGCTGTTTTGAATTTCCACGTCGGCGAAAACATGAATGCCCTGGCCTCTTCTAGACTGTGTAAGGCTTTCCTTTAAAGGCATGTTTCTTTTGCATCATCCTATTAAGGACTCTGTTCCTCCTTGGGAACTTACCATGGTTCTCCAGGCTTTAGTTGCTCCCCCCTTGAACCTGCAGCATCAGTAGATTTGAAGTTCTTATCCTGGAAGACAGCCTACCTAGTGACCATTATGTCAGTTTGGAGGGTTTCTGAGATTCAGGCTTTGTCTGCCGTGCCCTCTTACTTGATCTTCCATAAGGACAGGGTTTCTCTCCGTACAAACCCTTCTTTCTTACCAAAAGTGGTTTCTGAATCAAACATTAATCAAACAATTAACCTGCCTGCTTTCTTTCCAAACTTTCAGAGCAAGGGTGAATATAAACTGCATTTGCTAGATGTTCATAGACCACTTTGTTTTTATTTACATAGAACAAAAGCCCTTCCGTAAGTCTGACCAGCTGTTTGTGTCTTTTTCTAAACCCTTTTTGGGTAATTAAGGTTTCCTTAGCTAGATGGATTACACAATGTATTTTGCAAATTTACACAGACAAAGGTCTGTCCCTGCCTGGTCCTGTAAAGGCTCATTCTACCAGCTCTATGGCGACTTCTGCTGCCTTTTTGTCTAGGGGTTTCATTGGATGACATTTGTGCAGCAGCAACTTGGGCAAGGTCACATACCTTCATGTCCCATTATAAATTGGATTTGATCTCCAGAGGGAGAGCATCCTTCGGCTCTGCGGTGCTCAGGAATATCCTTCCATGAGGGCCTCCCAGGAGTTTGAGTAGCTGGGGACTCTGTCCCACAGGTTGCAGATAAAATGAAGTTAACTACTTCAGATAAAGAAGTTACGTACTCACCATAACTCTCCATCTGAGTAGTTGCACTTAATTTTTCTACAACCTTCCCAGCCTCCTTCCCCTGAACCTTTTCATGGGGTATTGTAAGTTGAGTTGCTGATTGGTTGAGTAGTGGCAAACTCTATCTGAGGGAAGGTAGGAGATGGTGATGGGTTATGGGTAAAGGGGTAGGAGCTTGGAGCTCGGAGCAGATGCTTGAAAAGTTGCCGGCTACGATCCGAATACCCACAGGTTGCAGAAAAATGAAGTGTAACTACTCGGAGCGTTATGGTGAGTACATAACTTCGTTTTTTGGAGATTTTGTTTGTGATGTGGTAAGTCTGTCACGTGATATCTAAACAAGCAAGAGAGCACAAGGTTGTACCCCTTGCCTTCATGAGTAACCATGTTTAACTTATTGGTACAAAGACAGGGTCTCTCTGGTGGCTCACATCTTCAGTGTATGGGGTAATTTCATGCAGTTCTAAACTCAGAGGCTGTGCTTAACCAGTGTCTTTATGAAGTTGAGAGCTTCAGAAATCAGCTTGTCAAGTCACCCAGGAGACTGCATTCTTTTCCACTTGGACATATTTGCTTCCATAGTATGGATGGTTCCTTTGTATTTTCTCGTCAGTGCTGCTGATCATGCTTTGTGTGAGTGAAGAAAGACTACTCATTTTTGCCACCCTTCTGTGTCTGAGAAGGGCATTATTTCATGAAATAACTGGCTGCACTGCTGTTCCTGGCTACCGATGATAAAAAATAGTCTGGCTTTGGTCTTCGGCATGATGGAGGGTACTAGAAAAACATTCCTCCAGCTACCAAGTGGAAGAGATTCTCATTTTGAACCATTTTGGCTGCTCTAAACTTGTAGCTTGCAGTTGATCCTGACCTGCTTGATACATCTGTGGTTTAGGTCTTTGCTATCTATATGCAAGATACATTTAACTATTTAGTTTTGTGGCACAACACTGGCTGGCTAAGCAGCTCCTTAGTGGAGCATTGCATATCCCTTCTCCACTGTAAAACCTCAGCCTTCCCAGCCACCTAACTGGTAGGTAGATCTACCTGGCCTGAGTCCACTAGCTCAGTGGTATTGAAGTTCATTTAAAACCTTTTGTACTGGATGCCATCACCTCTACTCCTTGTGTGCCCAATCTTCAGGTCTGCACATGTGGGGAGCTTTTTCATGCCTTTCATAATGATAGGGTGTTTCTCAAAATGATTGCAGGCATCCTTCTGAGGACACCATATGAGACAGAGAGAGGACACATTCATCTGGTTGTGCACCTTCAGCTCAGGTGTTGCCTTAAGAGAGTACTTGTATTTAGGAAGGCCAACTTTTACCCCCATTGCACTGGGAGAGAGTAGCTTGCTTCTTGCCATGTCAAGTACCGCCATCTGCATTTGTTTTGACAACCTAGCATGTATTTGTGTTTTATTTTAATATCTGGGGAATAGATTTTATTAAAGTTCTCATCCAGACTTGGTGGATGTTTGGTGACCGACCACAAATTTTTGCAATGTTTTTATGAGATGGAGCCCAATCATTTTTATGGATTCCTTACACTTGTTTAAATGTAAAGTGTACAAGTTTAAACTTTTAGTTTTTCTGTTCCCCGGTTTGGAACTACCACATACCACTTTTTAGATATTAAATTACTGCCACTGTGGTTTGATTTGGTGCGTCTGCAGTGATTTCCCAGGTGTCCAGACCGTCCTACCCTCCCCACTCATTTTTGTGACCATGGTGTTTTTTGTAGAGTTGAAGCATCTGCCAATTTGTTCCAGCAATTAGCCAAAGCTTCAGTCCATTTTCTCTACCAAACATAAGGGAAGCATAATTTGGATACATTCTTTATGTTGAGATATTTGAGAATAGGTGCAATAAGCAGAAATGCATCATGTTCATATGATCACTGTGGCAGTAGCCTAGGTTATGGGTTGTATCCTACCAAGGATATAAAATCCGGCCAGCTTTTAAAGCTTTAGGGTACTTTCCACACCCCCAAACTGTCTGGCAGCTCAAGCTAAGCTGACTAAAAAGCAATTTTGGGTGCCAAGCCCTTCAGAGCTTTATTGCCACCAAAGAATTTGCTCCTTTGAGGCTCATACGTCAGCTTGTGCTGTTCTTTTGTTGGGAAGGTAAGATGTTAGTGTTTCACTGTTGCAGTCATCACACTTGGGTTATCCTGCCAGGGGTAGCTCTCATTCGGTCCGAATACCAGAGGCTTAGTATTTCTGCGATGGTTACTGTCGCTGCAGGATTGATTGGGTCACCAGTTGTATAAAATCAGGCAGCCGACGCAATTACATTAGTCTTTCTTGCTGAGGAGCCCGAAGCAGAAGCGGTTCGCACAAGTGCCGGTTGGCCACTACCTGAGTTTTCGTTTCCGAATTGAAGTTAGAAGTCTTCTAAAGCTAAGTACCCTGTTGGGATCCTTTTTTCTTGCTCTAACCAATGTCAGAAAAAGTTAACAATTATCTCGCCTGTGGAAAGCAAATACCACCAGAGATTTCCATTCTTACTGCATCACCTGTTTAGGCCTAGACCACGACATTCCTTCGCTGTCGGTTTTGTGCTTTGTTCAGTGCCAGAACTATGTCGTCAGGCCCTTATTGTAGCTAAATATTTTCGCTCTTGATCGCCGTATTACAAAATGGCTTCGTTAAGACATCAGACTACTGATCTTCCGAAAAAATGTAAGGATAAAGACAGACGGACTGCATAGGTCCAAAACTGCTGACTATGCTTCCATTAAGCTAGTCGTCAATTCGCCAGTCCTCAGTGAGGTGCTTTTGCAGCCCCTGATGCCCGCTTCTGTGGATTCATAGGCCACTACCGCAACCCATTCGGAGTCCGGTATGCCACAGGACTCTTCTTTGACTAAGCATTCTGTAGATGTCTCTACCTTGGACAGGTCCGGAGCCGCTGTGCAGGCACTGGCTTCAAGGAAGTTCTTCACACTACCGATACTCTATGCAAATAGACTTCTTTCTTGTCTTCAGTTCTTTCTAAAACTACCGAGTTTCTAAGGCCCAGGGTACAAACTACGCCTAAAAACAGACTACCCAAGCTCAAGCACCTGCTTCCATGCCTCAATCACAAATGATTAAAATGGCAGAAGACCTTATGCTTATTAGGGGAAGCCAGCCTACCCCTTCCAAAAGAAAAAGACTTATCCCCAGCAGTTTTATCTGACCAGGAGTCAGATGACTCTGAGGTTTCTGAATATAAAGACGTCCAAACCTTGTCTGCTTATGAGGATTCAGATGCAGAGGAATCCATTCCTGCTGCCTCTCCTCCAGAGGATTTTTCATTTGGTGAAACCCTACATACTGTAAAGGAGCATTTCAAATGGGAATGTCAGGACTATCCTCAGTCCAAAAAGAGACTCGAGGAATTCTTACATTTACCACAGCACAGACCTTTAGCCATTACTCCTGTCCTGGATGTTGTGGATGATGTCTTTGTGGATGATGTCTTAATGGAATCCAGTTTAACTCCGGACACCCTTCTACCTGCTCCCAGGAAACCTGACTGGTATTAGAGTCCGACTCACACAAATTTCTTTTCAAAAATCCCACTGCTGACACAGAGGTCATCTCCCAAGGTCCTAAAGGAATAAAAGTTACCACGGCTAAGATTCCCACCTCCTCGGACAGGGATTCCCAAGCTTTAGACAGATTGGGTAAAAAAGTATATACCTCTGCAACTCTTGCCATTAAAGCACTACATTGTCAGTTCCATATGCTGAAATACCAGCAACATACAATGGAACTCCTTAACAAAAAATATTTACCTTTCCGGCTTGTGCAGAAAATAAAGATTTACAGGAGCTTATGCACTCTGCAAGCCAAGTTACTAAACACACCTTGCAATGTGGCTTTGATGCCCTAGAAGCATCCTGCAGGGCAGCAGTCACAGGTTCTGTACTTAGAAGGCATGCTTGGCTTAAGGAACAGACCTTGCCAGACCATGTCAAATCAAAACTATTGGATGCACCATTGAACAAAGACAGTTTATTTGGAACCAAGGCAGAAGAGGTCTTAAAGATGGAAGAAAAAGCTAAATCTATGCAGACAGACTTCTTACAGGTCCAGCCTCCGAGGTTCAGTAGGCATTGCCACTCTAAGCACTGGTCCTTTCCAGCCCCCTTAAGGCCAGCTCAGACAAGACCTGGGGGGAAGCAGACCCCCCAGACACGAGTGTTCATAAAGTGTCTAGCTCCAGTTGTAGCTCATTGCAGACTACAAGATATCCACGTTGTTTTCATATTTAGATGACTTTATTTTTGCAGAGTATTTTCACAAGCTGGGATTCCAGGAGAACATTCAAAACTCATTCTTGACTCCTCACAAGTTTGCATTTCTGGGATACTGACTAGACATCACAGTTCAAAGAACTTTTCTTTCCCAGGAAAAAGAGATGTATATCTAGATCTGTTTTTCCCAGGAAAAAGAGATGTATATCTAGATCTGTTTTTAGTGTTTTCCACTTAGATATTGGTCAGTGCAAGGGAATACCTCAGAATTTTGGGTCTCGTGACTTCTGTGATTCTCATACCACCTCTGGCAAGACTTTACATGAGAAAGATACAGTGGTATGTGACGTTTGTTGTCTCAACATCAACAATCCTCGTCTTTACAAATCCCAGTGCTGGGGTTTGTCAGAAGAAAAATCACCTGGTGGAGATAAGATATCCCTAAATCCACATCTCCCCTTCTCCCTCCCTGTTGCAAAGCAGTTACCACAGACTCCTCTTGAGTGATAAATGCAAGGTGTGTCTGGGATAAAGGGCAGATCCAAGCACATAGAGATGCTTGCCCCAAACAAGACAACTTTCTGAATCATCTATGGTCTCAGGGCCCTCTCCAAGTTTTTGCAGATAATACCTCCGTTATGTGGTACATCTACAAGCAAGCGGGTGCCAAGTCGTACCCTGTGTGCAAACTAGTCACGGGATGTAGCTTCAGAGCACAGTCTCGCTCTTCAAGCATTCTGTCAGAGCAAAATTGTGTGCAGATAAGTTGAGTAGGACAAGGGTAGATCTTCATGATTGTAAAGTAGATCAGGAGGTCTTCCAAGATTAGATAATCTGTGGGGAGTTTCACAAGTAGATCTGTGTGCCGCCCTCTCTGAACATTTAGCTGGCAAGATTCTGATCCAGGATTCTGTACATATAGGCTTGGAGGGCAGTTGCCTTTCCTCTTCCTTGGACAGGAATGTTTCTGTTTTCCACCCTTTCCACTAATATCAAGATTACTTCTGAAGACTATGAAGGAATCCCCCAAGATCACTGTGATGACTGCCTTCTTTTGGAAATGGCCAGGGGCAAGTACCACAAGCTTGCTCACAGGTTGGATATGCTCTCACAAGAACAAGGGTTTTTGATGCACCCCATCACCAGTCAACTTTATTTGACTGCCTGGATGATAGGGTCTTAATTCCAGTTAGTACCTGCTGCACGTCCTCAGTAAACAGGTGCCTATGTTTATTTTTTGTTTTTATTTTATTTTGTATTTGTTTACCGGGGAAAGTCCGACTTGGAAAGAGCCAGTTTTCAGCAGAGGCCCAGGGAGATGTGCTCCAGAACTAATGCTACTAATGGTGGCAAGAAAGCTTCTACCAGAAAATCATATATTAGCAAATGGAGATCTTGTAGAAGCACATCTCATTCCTCTTTATCCAGCGAAAAAACAATGAAAACTCCAGCAAAGCTAGAACTTCCAATAAGTGACCTCCAAAACCTCTTGTATCAGAGGAACATGGGATATATGCATATGCTCCTTATGAACATCAGGCGTTTCACCTAATTGGCAATTCTGAATGCCAGTGACTTTATCCAGCAAAGGATTTCTAGTTGGTGTCAGCAACCTAACCAGCACCCATTCATGGCTAGTTCTCTGTAGAATGTTTGTGTACTATACTATGGCCTGTCTTACTTCTCTGTACAGTTTTTTTTATCTGCCATTTCAGCATGTTTTCCCATGGTTCCTCCTCTTTTAATAGAATATTTTTGAAAGGGGTTTTGCGTAATAGGCCTCCAATAAAGCTGGTGTAGCCCCTCCTTGGGATTGTGTTAGAGAAGCTAACACTTGCTGTGTTTGAGCCAGCTAACCTGAATCATTTCAGGTTCTTACCATGAAAATCAGTTTTTCTGATGGCTATGATTTCTGCAAGAAGGTTACCCTAGTTGCAAGTTGTTACTGTGAGTCAACCCTGCCTCATATTCCACACGGAACAGGGTTTCTTTGAAATTTAATCCTTTTATGCCCCACGTGGTATCAGTTTACTTTAAGCAAAACTGTCCATCTCTCTATTTTCTTGAACATAAAAATGAGGGAGGAAAGGATACTCCATACCTTGTATGTCCACTGACAACTCTGGTACTATCTTGACAGAACTAAATTATTCAGATCTTTGGATCAGTTCATTTCTTGTGAAGGTAAGAAGGAACAACATGCGTTTAAAATTTCCAAATGGTTGTCTAAAGATACCTTTTCTGTATGTGCCGCACCAAAATTATTGCAGCCAGGGTCAAGGCCCACTGTACCAGGGCCTTTGCTTCATCTATGGCTTTTTGGAAAGGGCTGTATTCTAGAAGTGTTCCAGAAGCAGCAACTTGGTCCTCTGTACATACTTTTACAAAGAGCTGTAAGCTTGATTCTTTCCCTAGGTCTAGAAAAAGCGTTGCTAGGACCATTTTCCAGGGGCTCCTGTACTGTTTTCCTTCCATCTCCCTAAAATTTATAAGATGTGGTAATCTACCTATGCAGCTTTAACTACTGAAGCAGTGATCAGTATGAAGAACACAGTACAGTTTAAGTAAACTTACCATAATAGTAGATGTTGAATACAAAAAGCACCGCTCAAGTCCAAAAGTCGTATTCCCAAAAAACAGAAATACCAAGTAAGAACTGGAAAACGACCACCACGAATCAGGAATCAACCAGAAAGGAACTTTATTTGAAATAACATAAGCGCTTTCGCATATCGCATACGCTTCTTCAGATTTAACCAAATCTGAAGAAGCGTATGTGATGCACGAAAGCGCTTATGTTATTTCAAATAAAGTTCCTTTCTGGTTGATTCGTGGTGGTCGTTTTCCAGTTGTTCTTACATAATAGTAGATGTTCAAATGATCATTGCCGCAATTGCCACTCGCCAGTCCACCCCCTTATTTCCTAGTGTGTTTATGCCACAGTGTAGTGTTTTGGTCTTCCTAGCATTTTCCTTTCGGGGCTCCGCTTCCCTCTTGCAGGAAAGCACTGAAGGGATTGATGACCCAAACATGCCTTTTAGTCAGCCTAGCTTGAACTGCCCGACAGTTTGATCACGTGGAAGGTGCCCTGAAGCTTTGGAACTGGCTGCCTGTTCTTGGCAGAATATAACCCATGCAACTTAGGTTATGGCAGCAGTGGTCATTTGAACATCTGCTGTTAAGTTAAATTTCACAACTGTACTTTTCTAGATGCCATCTGTCATGCACGTAGAATAAGACTTGGCTCCAGCAGCCATCTTTTTTTCCTTCCTAGCATCTGTGCCCAATTTGAGTATTTACTTTCACTAGGTACATCCACATTCTAGTGTGGAAATGTGGTAGATGGCCCTGCAACAGACAGTCTTGGTAGCAGATTAACATGGTACCATTTATTTGCAGGCGCCCAGAGCGTGACTTTTATGTATAGTCCTTGTAATAGTGCTGCTTTTTCAGACTGGAAAAGTGCAAGCATTTTTCCCCCTTTGGTGGGGTGTCATCCAGGGCAGACTGGCCAAGTAATCTGAACACATTCTGAGACCAGATTGCATGTCAGTGCTCTAAAGATGATTGCAATCCTCACACCTTAAGCCTTTCAAGACTCCTGCCCCAGGGCATGACTGCCATCCTCACTAACCCGCATGGTAGTGTTCTTAGATTAGCAGGGGTGGGTGGGCTTTGCATAATGGTTAAGGTCTTCACCTTATAGCAACATGTATGGTTTGATTCTAACGTCTGATTGTTGGCTAGGTTTCAAATGGCCCTTCAGGTCAGTTAGCCTAGTAGTCACCTTTGATGAACGTGTGAGAAGTGATGAGGACTTGGGAACAGTCTGTCAGCTGGACACTTTGCTCGCAAATCAGATTCCAGGAGAAGCATTGGCAGATGACTCTGGTGGAATTTGTCTTTGTAGTTGCTGCAGCTTCCACAGAATGGTCTCTTTATACTACCTTTATCATTGAAAAGTTTGCTTAGGAGAGCTTCCAGTTGTGAATAATTTGAAATGAGAACGTCTTTGTATGACAACATGCCGTCTCACACTTGCTTCTGAAAGGCCAGCCTACCAGACATTTTTTTTTGTTAGAAAGTGTGATGCTTTTTTTCTGTAGACCCATACTATCTAAAATGGAAGTCTGACAGAGAGAGATGTAGCATAAGCTTCTATCTGATGTTGTTAGTCTTCTTCCCATTCATCACTGATGGGGCTCTGAACAGAGTCGGCCTAATACCAAGCTCGCGTACATCAAAAACTCTCGAGCTAAGCTGCTACCCACAATGTCCTTCTCCCAGTTACCTCAAATCTCGTTTACTGCGCAACTATATAGCAGTGTTTTACTGAGCTCTCCAGCTAAGTGTCATATTTTTACAAATTTTGGTGTACTTTGAACCTTTTTTCTAATCTAACTCATTTTCTACCCTATTTATCTAGCTCTACCCATTGGGTATTTCTTATACCATCATTGGTAATGCCCTCTCATACACTTGTATCGTTTGACACCATCGTTAGTATCTTCCCTTTTCTACTTCTTTTCATAGGTAGGTACTAGGCTATCTGCCCTAGGGCCCATACAAGCCTAGCCAAAAAATGTATCCTGGCTTTTGCTACCCAAGAAAATTATTTTCCTGTGCCCCTGTCGAGCAGTGCCACAGAAGTGATCCCCAGGGTGAATTTCCCATTTCCCATCCAATCATCAAAATTTTTCTTGAGTGCTAATGAGGAGCTCTGTTTGACATAGGTAGTCTGTTCCAGAGTATGGGAAGTCTCTGGGACCGGAATCTATCCCTCCAGCATGTTCTGTTTATTGTGGTGACAAGGTTTAGGTCCCTAGAGCATGTAGCTCTGAGGGATTGGGATTTCTTTAAGTGGAGCATGTCCAACAGCTCTGGGTTTGACATAACTTTGTATGTTAGGCAGAGATTGCCCCTGAGTAGGCGATATGCAATGGAGTAAAGCTGTAGTTTTTTGAGATGGTCTGCATAGGGCATCTGAGGCCAGTAATCCTCTTTGTGAGGTACTTGTGTGGTCTTTCCAGTTGTTGTATAGGTCTTGTGAGTTACTTACCAAAAGGGGCGTTGTACTCTATAATGGGTCTAATGAGTGATGAGTAGAGGGGAACAATGACCTCTTCTTTTCTGGATGAGAATCCTTTTGTGATGAGATGAGCCACGTAGAAGGATTTCCTGACCACTGTGGCGGTGATTATCAAAGGAGAGACTACTGTCCACCTGTGTCCCAAGGTCTCCTCACATTTTCGGCATTAAGTAGACTACCAGCTATGTTGCTAGTACATGGGTACAGAGTTTTTACCAAAGGGGATGACAATACACTTTTTGGCATTGAGCTTCAGGCCATGGCTTTGACACCAGGTATCTGTCTCAGTGAGGCCCTTTTTTAGTTTGTCCACATCGTTAGGAGTTTCGATTATGGCTCCTAGTTTGCAGTCATCTGCAAACTTTGTTAGCCAAAGACCTTCTGTGTTGGCCTGCACTTCAGAGAAGTAGATACCAAACAGGAGAGAACCCAGGACTGAACCCTGTGGTACTCCACTTGTCACTGGTCTGATTTGGAATCCGCTACTTTCACAGTGTGGGTTCTGTCTGTGAGCCAGTTGGCAACCCATCTTGTGACATAGGGATTTATACCTAGTTTAGTGAGCTTATCTATAATTCCAGAGTGGGGGATGGTGTCGAAAGCCTTGGTGAGATCTAGATAAGCTGTGTGAACCATTTTACCCTCCTCTATGGCTTTGGTGACTGCTTCAAAGAAGTCAATCAGGTTTAGATTTTCCCAAACTTTCTAGTAGTAATTTTTTTCTTTTTGTGTGTTTGGATATGTAGGGGAAAAAAGGGACTTCAGGGTTCAAACACTGCACTTCCTGCAATGGCAAACTCCCCCAACAGTGACTTACACGATGATTGTGTTTATTGTCTGGGGGTTTCTCACCTTTCTGTGAAACCTCCTTGCCAGATTTGCCTGAGTTTGTCAGTGGATGCTGAACGAGAGGAAAAATAAGCTTATCTTGAAAGGCCTGTTAACCTCACCTTTCTTAGAGACCCTTTCAGTGTCTGAGGTCTCAACCCCACCAGTGAAGGACAAAAAGCGTCCACATTCCAATCCCTCTTCACCAGCTGGTGATGAGGGCATGTCCCACAAACACAAGGCCCACAAATCTTCTACCAAACACAAGATTGCTTCCTCTCATCTGTTCTGACTGTAACTTTCTTCTGTTCCGAGCTCGGCTCTAGTCACTTCTATAGACATTACAATAACTTCGTTGGCTCCACCTTCGGCACCGACCTCTACGGCACCAGTCATAACTACTGTAACTACTACGGCTCTGACCTTGCTGTCTTTGATAATCTCTGCACTGAATTTTACCGCACCAAAGGCGGTTCCGACAATCCCTTTGGAGTCTATCACCTCTACTACGAGTGCCTTCTCGGCACTGAGTCCTTTCTCGACACCGTTAATTCCTCTATTGCCTGTTCCAAGTTAGTCTTTGGTGCTGACAACTCAAACACCACAGACCCAGTACTTCCCCCTCATGGACCCATTCGTAGGCCAGACTTGTAGCCCTTTTCTGGACTGGCCTGACTCCCCTTCGGGAGTGTCTGTAAGGTCCACCAGGAGTCTGTCTGAATTCGATGTGGTGGGCCTGCTGGACTAGCTGACCGCCAGAGGGATTACAAACATTCCCAAGACTCGTCCCACTTCATGGTTTGGGTCTACTAATCCCAGGACTCCCACTTATACTCCTCCCTCAGATCCATCGGTTCCAAGGCCCATAGCTCCGATGTCCTTGGTGAGAACCCATTCCTTGGTGCCGGCAGTGACCCTCACTGAGACTTCGAAGCCTCCCCTTTGGGTTTCGGTTCCATCGGAACCGTTCCTTTGCAGTCTCATGGTTGAAGGGGGGGACCCTTTGTTGAGCATGGTTCCAAGTTTATTGGTTCCGACCTCTGATCCGGGGGCAATACCTGCCCTGATCTTGCTTGAGGTTCCATCCCCGGGAGCAGGTGTGACCCCAGTTCCGAGATTGTCCTACTCTGTTCCAGGCTCCCATTCCTCTTCGGGCAGGCCTGCTTTCCGGGTGATGGAGAGGGTGCTTGCTTCTGGAAGTGCTCCTCCTATATCAGATTTTCCCCCTGCTCCCTCTGAGCTACAGCTACCACGGGCCACCTCTCCAGGACACCGAGATCACAAGCCTCAGGAAACCACAGTTCAGGGTATTCTTCCTTCCGAGTCTTCAGACATTCCCACTGAAGAACCCCCTCGGAAGAAGGCATGTAAAAGGAAACACCTTGATTCTCCGGAGGAGTCTCTCACAGAGGATATGGACTACGATGATGGGGAAGGGTCCCCACGGTCACCCCCTGATGTCTCCTTTGGAGACATCCTGGAAATATTGAAAGAGGAGTGACTGGAAGCCCTCCAATCCTTCCTCTGAGGAGTCCGTTTTCCTGCAGGCTTTCCACTCTCGGCCTTCATCTTCTTGGGTGACCCCACCTGCCAACGAGTTAGTCCAGCTCGTCATGCAGCGTGCGTAGAAGAACTCTAATTCTGAGATCATTCCCCGGAAACCAGACTAGAATCTTTCCCCACCAGAGGAGCATCCCCACTGGTCTAGAGGCTTGCCAGTAGACGCTATGGTGGTGGCGGCAGCCACTAAAAAGGACCTTGCGGAGGAGAGTCCTACTGTTCACACACCCAGCAGAGTCCCGGGCTGTAGACAGACTAGGGAAGCGAGTTTTTGCTTCATCAACCTTTGCAGTCAGGTCTCTGAACTACTTGGCACATTTCACGAGGCTCCAAAGGGATTTGATCTCCGAACTTTCTGGAGCCCTCGAGGGTTAAGTTTCTGACTGGGCATGAGACAAGGTTGCCTCTCAACTTGCCACCTTTGACTCTATCTCCCACTCGTCCATGAGGTTGCTATCCCACACAACCAAAGGGGTGGCAAGATCTGTGGGTGCAGGCATAGTCATAAGACATCATGCCTGGATGCTTATCTGTGACCTCGCGGACTCCAAGTCCTCCTTTTTGAATGCCCCTATTGAACCATCTTCCTTGTTTGGTTCTAAAGTAAAGGACGCGCTGGCCAGGTGCGAGCAGGATGGAAAGACCTGGTCTGCTGTTGGCCTACATTTTTCCAAGCCTCAACGTTCTTTTTGCAGGAACCAGAGGAGTGGGAAAATATGGCACACAAAAATCTCAAGGACCTTTTCTGCGACGCACGTGGTGAGGATTCTCCTAGAGGCAGAGGGGGTTCCAGTGGTGGAAGATTCCCCTTTACGGGCACAAGGGGGTCCCCGAAATCAAGACTCCAGGGATTCTTTCTCCAGACGGTCTTAACGCTCCTGAAGTGTTGACTGATTGCTTTCCTCTGGAAGCAGTCTGGGCTTGTTTTTCTCTGCACCAAACTGCCTGGCACTCTATTACAAAAGATCCGTGGGTGCAGAGAATAATCTTCAGAGGCTATTACATCCCTTTAACATCATGTCCAAAACTTACAAAGAACCATCCCGATGTTCCACCCAGTCAAATGGAAGAAGTGGCATAAGAGATAAAGCTGTGTCAAAAAAGAGTTATCCAACCAGTCCCCCCAGACCAATGCGGATCCGGTTTTTACTCTAGATTCTTTTTGGTGCCAAAATGGACTGGGGACTGGAGACCTATTTTAGATCTCAGCCATCTAAAGTCAGTGGTTCAAACCAAATTCCGCATGGTCACTATACAATCCATTCTCACCTTTTTACGAGAGGATGTTAGGATGTGCTCTAGACCTCTGGGATGCATATTATATCAAAATGGGCAAATGCCAGGAGTTTCCATCGCTTCCGGCTAGGAGCCAGTCATTACCAGTTCAGAGCCCTGTCATTCGGTCTCTCGATGGCCCCCAGAGTGTTCACGAAATGCCTAGCAGTGGTGACAGCTCTTCTGAGACTTCGGGGATTCCAGGATTTCCATATTTAGACGATTGGCTCCTCTCCGCCCCCACCAAGCATCTCCTGACCATAGCCCTCCGCTACACTCTCACTGGCGGAGTCTCTAGGCATCACAGTCCATTGGGAGAAATCCAATCTACAACCTACCCAACAACTGGATTTTATAGGAGCAGTTTTCAATACTCTAACAAGCATGGTATCTCTACCAGCTCACAGGCTTCAGAGGTTAAGATTGCAAGTACAAGTGATAATCTGTCAAAGAAAGGTGTTAGCAAGAGAAGTTTTTCAGGCTCTGGGGTCTATGGCTGTGGCCATTCCGATTGTTCCTCTGGCAAGATTACATAGACTGTTACAATGGCTACTTTTGTCTCAGTGGTTGGAAAATCTTCACCCCCTAAACTCAGATCCTCATTACTAACTCCTGCAAGCAAGATATTCTGTGGTGGATGAGGCCAGATGAAAATCTTTGGTGTCGCCCCTTCCAGATCCCTCAACCCAACGCCATGGTGACCACGGACGCTTCCCTGATAGGGTGGGGGGGCCAATTTCAGGAAAAACTGTCCAAGGCACGTGGTCCAGCTTTAGAGGTCAACTTGCATATCAATGTTCTGGAGTTGACAGCGGTGCTGTTGGCGTTGCGGGCACTACATAAGCTCCTTCCATCGGGAACGATTGCAATTCAGACAATGTCAGTAGTCTGGTACATAAACAAGGAAGGACCAAATCCTATCCCCTGTGTTGAGAGGCCATGAGAATTTGGCATGGATGATAGCTTTCAACCACTTTCTTATAGCAATGCATATCCCATGGAGCTGAAACGTGATTGTGAACAGGATGAGCGGATGCATTCTCCTTCACCAGGAGTGGCCTCTCAATCCGAACGTGACGGCAGAAATTGTCAGCCATTGGGGCCAGCTGTGCTGCGATTTCTTTGCTTCCCCTTCAAACAACAAATGCAGCAGCTTCTTTGCCCTTTTTCCCCCCAGAGGTGGAGTCACCGACAGACGCTTTGACTACAGATTGGCCCACGGGTCTCCTCTATTCTTATCCTCCAGTTCCCTTGATACCCCTATTTTTGAAGAAAACAATTCGGTTGAGATGCAAGGTAATCCTCATTGCCCCATTCTGGCCTCGACAAGTGTGGTTCCCCTTCCTCTGGCCTTGCCTATTACAACCTCCATGGATCCTGGATACTCTTCAGGACCTAATCTCTCACCCCCAAGGGTTGACTCCCCCAAATCTGTCTACTCTCAAGCTGACCGCTTGGTTTCTCCACTTCCGTTAGTCGACAGGCTAACCCTCTCCTCACCTATTCGCAATATTATTCTGGCCTCCCATAAGCCATCCACCAGAAAACTCTAGAGATAAGTGGAAGAGGTTCTCTCTCTGGTCTAAAGAACTGATGTTAGACCCCCTTCTCAGCACCTGTATCTGTTATACTTCAATATCTTTCTAAGTTTTTTGAGAATGGAGCATCAGCTTTTACTATTCGAGCCCACTAGGTGGCTGTCTCCAATTTTCATAACTGCCTAGAGGGTGTTTCACTTAGGTCTTGCATATGTAGGTAGAGTTTTCTCAAAGGAGTTTTCCATAGCAGACCCCCCCCATCGGGCGGCCTTTAGAGGCATGGAATCTCTATCTGGTATTAGTCTCTCTCTCTACCCCCGTTTGAGCCTGCTGCAAAATGTGACCTTAAATTTCTGTCCTGGAAATCTCTAGTTTTGGTGGCTGTCACATCAGCTAGACGGATATCAGAATTACAAGCCTTGTGCATCGAGTCAATATTTAATCTTTCATAAAGGCAGAGTATCTCTTCGTACTTGTCCATCTTTTCTCCCCAAAGTGATTTCTCTGTCAACCAGTGCATTGAGCTCCCAGTGTTTTTCCCAAATTATTCCAATAAAGGAGAATACTGTCTACACTCATTGGGTATACATAGACAATTACGTTTTTACTTGGATAGGACTAAATCTTTCCGCAAGTCTGATCAACTTTTCATCTCCTTCTCTGGACCAAAAATGGGCTGTGCAGTATCAAAAGTCACTATCAAAATGGCTCTGAGATTGTATTACTTTTTCATACAAGTGAATGACCGTACTTTTTCATACAAGTGAATGACCGTAAACCTGTCAATATCAAGCATATTCAATGAGAGCCATAGAAACTTCTGTTGCTTTTCATTTCAGAGCTTCTATGGATGACATTTGCGCAGCAGCCATTTGGGCTAAACCCCATACTTTCATCCAACATGACAAGTTGGACATGATCTCCAGGGGAAGAGTGGCCTTTGGCTCAATGGTACTCAGGAATGTTCTTTCATAAGGGCCACCCAGTTTTTCAAGTAGCTTGGGATTCTGTCCCATCAGTGATGAATGGGAAGAAGATTAACAACATCGGGTAAAGAAGTTGTGGTGTTCTTCCATTCATCACATCCCACCCTCCATCCCCCACCAAAGTCTCCTGGTGCATCTTATGGGTCCTTGTGGTGTTTTCAGTGTTTTTGCGCAGAAATGGCCTCTGCTTTTATTTGTATATGTTGCATGCAAACTCGATCTGAGGTAACTGGGAGAAGGGCATTGTGGGTAGCAGCTTCGCTTGAGAGGTTTTGGTATATGTGAGCTTGGTATTAGGCCGACTCGGTTCTGAAGGCTTGGAACCGAACCCATCAGTGATGAATGGAAGAACAGCAACACAGATGGCACGTTATGGTAAGACTTAACTTCTTTTTGTAGCTGATTATATATATGTGGGTTGCCAACTGGCTTACTGACAGAACCCTCACTGTAAAAGTAGCTGACTTCAAATCCAGCTCCAGACAAGTGGAGTACCTCAAGAGTTCAGTCCTGGGACCACTGTTTGGCATCTATTTCTGTGAAGTACAGGCCAATACTAAGGGACTCTGGCTAACAAAGTTTGCAGTTGACTGCAAACTGGGAGCCATTACTGAATCTCCAAATGATGTGGATACTCTACAAAAGGGCCTTACAGAAACAGATGCTTGGTGCCAGAGCCATGGGCTCAAACTCAATGCCAAGAAATGTATAGTTATCCCCTTTTGGAAAAAACATGTAACCGTGAATTACCACATAGGTGGCAGTACACTAGACACCGAAAGTCTGATAAGAGACTTAGGGACACAGGTGGACAGTGGTCTCACCTTCGATAACCACATCGCCACAACAATCAGGAAATCCTCATCACTAAGGGCTTTTCATCCAGAAAAAAGCAGGTCATTGTCCCACTGTACTCATCCCTCATTAGACCCATTAGAGAATACAACACCCCATTTGGTATGTACCTCTCAAGACACCTGCAACAACTGGAAAGGCCACAGAAATACCTCACTAAAAGAATCACAGGCCTAAAGCAGATACCCTGTGCTGACTGCCTTAAAAAAACTCCAGCTATACTCTGTCGCATATCATCTACTCAGAAGTGATCTCTGCTTAACATACAAGGTCATGTCAAACCCAGAGCTGTTGGACATGCTACACTTAAAGAAATCCCAGTCCCTCAGAGCCACACGCTCCAGGGATCTAAAACTTATCACAATAAGCAAAACATGCTGGAGGGATAGGTTCCTGACCCACAGACTTTCCATACATGTCAAGCAGAGTGCCTCTTTGGCCCTCTTCAAAAGGAGCCTTGACGATTGGATGGGTGAAAGGAAATTCATCCCGGGGCTCATGTCAGTCGCCCTGCTAGACAGGGGTCCAGAAAGTAAATAGTGTGGGAAGAAATAGCCAGGGAATTATGGCTAGACTTGTATAGGCCCTAGGGCCGATAGCCTAGTACCAACCTATGAACCTATATATATATATATATATATATATATTTCCATATCTAATATAGATAGATATATAAAAATTAGTTTGAGGATGAATTCAGCAGATAGTAGAGCAGGAACCTGCTCTCACCAGTCAAGAAGTCCTTCCAACACCAGGATAGCTGAGACCATGTTGTAGATTGTAGTTCAGCTGCAGTTTGCTTTCCTTCTATTCCCAGTGAACATCAGATGTGACAGGTTCTTTATTCCAGTTCTTATCGGTGAGGGTTCATATACTCAAATCTATCCCAGCCTTGACTTTCACTGACTACTATGTATGGGTTTTCTTTTGATGTCCTTCAAGGATGCATCTGCAGTCCTAACAAATGGGTTGTCCCGTCGTCAGGCAGCCCTTCGGTCGGCAGGATTCCAAAGTCTGGGTCTGGCCTCGGCTGGTGTCGCACTTCACCCGACGTCATCTCTGCTGGTCTTCGGGTATAAAGGCATCAGCCGACGCCATTTTCCTCAGTCTTTCTTGCCGCGTGGCGCCCGAAGCAGAAGCTGTTCGCAAGGGTCGGTCAGATCCAGAGATTACTACTACCGAATACTACTTCGAAGACTTCTAAAAAGCTAAGTACCCCGTTGGGGACTCTTTCTTGCCTCAGCCGATGTCAGAAAAAGTGAATAACTGTTTAACTTGTGGGAAACAAATACCTCATAAAGATTTCCACTCTTACTGCTTACCCTGTTTAGGCCCAGACCACGACGTAGCAGCCTGTTTAGCCTGTGCTTCCTTCAACCGACGAACGCTTAGGCGTCGGTCGGAGTTTGCGGAACAGTTTTTCGGCTCAGATTTTGCGTACATTATGCCGTCGGATCCTCCGACTTCTCAAATTGTTAAGAAACGCAAAGAAAAAGACCGACACTCGCGGTCCGCGGTTTCGGCCGAAACCACGGTTAAGCAAACCGCGAGTGTCTCGGTTTTGGCCGAAACCGAGCAAACCGGTCAATCTTCAGCCGAATCCATGACTACTACCGAGGCTCCTGCTACCCTAGTTGAATCGGCCTCTGAAGTTTTGCCTATTAATGTGGTTCCTCTAGAATTATCGGACACCATCCCTTTGGATGTCTCTACCCCAGCACGTGGTGCTGCTAGGCCTCCTGCAGCCATGTCTATAAAGGCCTTTGCCAGGGCTAAAGCAGCCAAATCTGCTAAATCTGTGCCTGTTAAGCCCCTCACACAGGCCCAGTTCCAGTTCTCAAATGCTTACTCTGGCAGAGGATCTCATCTCTTTAATAAGGGGATCCCAATCTCACCCAGACAGGGCCTCTCAGCCTCCAGAAAAGAGACCTAGAGCAGAGCCCCAGAGCCAGTGTCCTCAGATGACTCTTCTGATGATTCAGACAATACAGACCATCCAGAGGCTCCTTTTTCTACTTATGAAGATTCCGATGCTGAAGAATCTATCCCTTCTGCCTCTCCACCAGAGGAATTTTCCTTTGGGGAAACCTTACATGCCATGAGAGAGCAATTCCAATGGCAGGGACAAGATTTCTCTGATTCAAGAAAAAGGCTTAGGACCTTTCTACATTTACCGCAACATAGGCCCTTAGCTATACCTCCAGTTCTTCCTGTTGTGGATGATGCATTTAATGTTGTTTGCACTGCTCCTGATACTTTTACCTCCTGCCCCTGCCAAGCCCGATAGGTTTTACAGGGTCCCGGACACTCATCACCACCTATACAAGGCTCCCCTTGCAGATCCTGAGACTATCTCCCAGGGGCCTAAGGCAGTAGCTTCGACCTCAGCAAAAACCCTCTCCCTTCTGAAAGGGAATCCAGGTCCTTAGAGAGATGGGGTAAAAAAGTTTACACCTCTGCTACTCTCTCAGCTAGAGCTTTGAACTGTCAGTTTCATATGATCCAATACCAAGAGTTTATGCTTGATCAGTTAACTAAGAAACTGTCCTCTGATGATTCCTTAGATAAGAAATATGTTTTAGAAATGGTGAATAACATTCAGCAGGTTAGTAACCATTCCTTAAAATGTGGCTATGATGCACTGGAGGCTTCATTTAGATCAGCCATGACTGGCACAGTTATAAGAAGGCATGCATGGTTGAAAGAACAGGTCTTGCCGGATCATGTTAAAGCAAAGCTATTAGATGCTCCTATGGATAAGGTCAGTCTATTTGGTTCTCCTGCCCAGCAAGTAATGAAGATAATGGAAGAGAAGGCAAAATCTGTACAAACAGTTAAAGATTTCTTACAGGTTCAGCCCCCAAGGTTTAGCAGGAACTGGCCTTCCAAACATTGGTCCTTTCCACACTCCTCTAAACCTCAGAGAGGCAGGAATAGACGTTCCAGAGGCAGAAATCAATCCAGAGGAGGTGCCTACAGAGGACGCCAGTGGCAAGGCAATAACCAGCGAGGCACAGACACAACCACTGCCACTGCAACAGGACAATCACAGTGACTTGGCTCTGACACCGCCTACCAGGGAACAAATAGCAGCACCCTTAGGCGGAAAGTTAGCCTTATTTTCAAAAAATTGGCACTATATCACAAGAGACAAGTGGATTTTGCAAACTATAGACCAAGGCTACAGGTTTCATTTCCACACCTTACCAGTAAAAAGAGGAATGCCAAACCTACCTCCAAATCAAAAAACAGAAGCTCTAAAACAGATAGCTCAATTAACAAAGATGAGAGCTGTGGAAAGGGTACCACCTACAGAACAGGGCAAAGGATTCTACTCCAGACTTTTCCTAGTACCAAGAAAAGAGAAAAGTTGGAGACCTATTCTCGAAGGGAAGGAAAAGCAATTTCCAAACAGACAATCTCCAAGTGGATAGGAAATTGCATACGATTCTGTTACTCCTACCATGGAAAGCAAATTCCACAGAACATAAGACCTCACTCTACAAGGGCTACAGCCACGACCACAGCTTTCTTACGAGGAGTGGCTACCAAGGACATTATTGAGGCGGCTACTTGGACCTCCGTGCATACATTTGCCAAGCATTACAACTTACCTCTATACTCTAGATCCCGAGCAGGGTTTGCCACTGCTGTATTGCAAGGGATCCTAACTACACCATAATTCTTCTTCCTCCTCCCCTAGTTTGGCTATGGTATTCTACCCATTTGTTAGGACTGCAGATGCATCCTTGAAGGACATAGTGCAGTTTTGTACCTACCATAAATGTAGATGTCCGAACAGGATAACATCTGCAGTCAGGATTACCCACCCTCCTTCCCCTCTGTGGTACTCCTAGGGTATCTACCCTCCTAATAGCTAGCTAGGGGGGGATCTCTTATGGTGTATTTGTTTGTATATATGTACATACATGCTTATTTTTTGTTTGCCTACTATTTTTTTTGGAAACATTGGCATTTACCCAAAATTTAGTTTTCCAAGAGGGCAACTGGCATCTGGGGCAAGAAACACTGAGGAAAATGGCGTCGGCTGATGCCATTATACCCGAAGACCAGCAGAGATGACGTCGGGTGAAGTGCGACACCAGCCGAGGCCAGACCCAGACTTTGGAATCCGGCCGACCGAAGGGCTGCCTGACGACAGGACAACCCATTTGTTAGGACTGCAGATGCTATCCTGTTCAGACATCTACATTTATGGTAGGTACAAAACTGTACTACTTGCTCTTCTCTAGCTTGAGTGAAAGCAGAGCATGCCTTCTACACCTTAGCTGCCTCATTCTGGCACTGCTAGGCATAGCTGTTTTATCTTGAGCATTTTAATGACGTCTTTTCCTTTGCAGGTTTCGTCTGATCCACCGGTGTCCTTGCCCATCTTTTAGGCTGCTGTTTCCTTCAGTTTCTAGAGCTTAGGAATTATTTGGAAGGGTGGTTCCCATTTTATGTGCATTCTAGAACCATATCTACAGAACTATTTTTTATTTTCTGGTGGCTGATAAAGATCTAGTCCCCCTTCCCCACTTGCATCTGCCTTTTGAACTACTGTCCTTTATGATTCTGGTTTCAGATTTTGTAATCTATAGCTATAGTAACATTGAGTGTTTTTAGGTTCATAGATCGGTACTAGGCTGACTGCCCTTTTGGGCTATTTTAAGCCTAGCAAATTACTCCATGTGTAATCAAACCCTGTACCTTGTGTCTGTAAGGTAAACACCTTAACCATTATGCCAACCACAACCTAGGGGTTTATTCTTGGTATCCCTTAAGATAGTTACTGCCTGCCTGAAGGATTACCTTTGTCACATTGAGGAGCAAGCTCCCAGGTGATCGTTTATTGGAAAATAAATCTGCTTTCTACATTTAGACCCGCAGTCTATGCAAAGATGAAATTCCCCTGCAAGTAAAAACACGTCATCGGAGAGTCATTCACCCAAAAATTAATGTCATGACTACTAAAACATTCAGTATACTTGTACCATATAGAGATGTATAAATATTTTTGTAAAAAAGAATGCTACTCGGAATTAATCAGTCCGATGTCTTTTCTGTCCAAGTTCAACTTGTGAATTATCAGATTCTTCTCGGATCTGATACCAGCCTTTTTTCAGAGGCTTTGATTCAGGAGCTTCACATTGCCTACCCTTAATACTCTGTTCCCCCCATCCACCTCCACTCTCATTTTCTGCCTTTGGTGACTGCAGCATGATCAGCAAGCTCTGTTACTGCATCCTTTTTTGAAGTCCAGTTTCGAGCTTTTGGTGTCCAGGTTTTTGTGTAGGTTTTACCAGTTAGTGTAGGTTTTTTACTGTGGTGTTAATAGTAGTATTTTGAGTGTCTTGAGTGTTAGAGGACCTAGATCATAGTGTGTTGGGGTTTACCCATCCCTGCTTGTCTTTGGTGCTTTCTTTTCTCCTAGTGTTTTGTTTTAAAAATTGTTTTTGTAGTGATAGTGGTGGTGGTTCATAAAGTTCATAGTCGTTTACTAGGCTAATGACCACAAGGGCCGTTTTCAAGCCTAGCCATGTATCCCATACCTCTGACAAGTTCGGGTACCCTTGGTATGTGTAAGCAGGGGCTTGGGAGACAAAACCTTTATAAGTAGGGAGGGGCCTGGGAGATGAACCATTTACAGGTTGCTTGTGTCCATTAGAGACATGTGCCAAGCCAAGGATGAATTTCCTCTTCCCCATCCAATTGGGTTAGGGAGGAACTCTGTTTTGCGTGGATGGGGAACCTGTTTCAGAGACTAGGTAGGTAGTCTCTGGGATTCATACAGGCAAGGTTCAGTACTTTAAAATGGGTAATTCTGATGCTGTTTGTTTTTGTGGACATGCAGGAAGTCCATCAGAATGAGGTGTGATTATGCCCCGTGTGACACCCTACCACTGAACCAGTAATCAAGGAGAATCTATCATTGCCACTGGCTCCAGTGGGGGACGTACACTGAGAGGATGACAAGGTACACACACAGTACTTCCAGATGCCGCTCTCTGCATCAAGTGCAATTGCCCTTAAGAGCACACAGAGACCACAGTCAGTCCAGGGCTGGTTTCTCCCTCTTTCTCCAGATTCCCAGTAAGACTCCCCACTGGCACAGCTCTAGAGCTGTGTACTTAGCCAGGGTTCCAAGTAAAGTCCTCTGTCACTCTGTCCAACCAGTGCTTTGTGTCCCTGCCCATGTAGCTGAGACACATGCTCTTGGAGATTTGTTTTACACACACACATACCTGGGAAAGACTGGCACATGTTTACTAGCTGTGTCCCCTTCTGCTCAGCCTATAAGGTAGTTATCACTGCCACCAGAACCCCTTAAAGCCCTTAACAAAGGGTGTCCAATCTTGCTGTGTAATGTTACTTTTAATACAAATGGTAGTCTGACCAAGAACAAGGCTGTTAGGAGTGGTTCACATAATGTCAACAAATAAATATGCAAATACTCTCAGAACTTGAATATTTCTAGACAGATCAGCCACAGTGAAATATTTAAATATATTTAATAAATATTAAAAGAACAAGAAGGTACTCTGCATATATTTGCAGTGACATCAGAGTTCAGAATCACAGTAAATATTTAAAACAGCATTGCAGGATAGTCTCAAAGAAAACTATCTGTTGCTATATTCCTGACTATATCTAAGAGAATTATAATGTTCCCTACACTTACTGTAGAGCAAGGCAGATGTGGGGTAAATGGGTCTTGTCAGGTCCAAGACAGTACTTTGAGGGGGAATCTCAGCTGATTATGTCAGAAGGACTGCGGTGGATTCCTCAGATCTTGGTAATAGAGGACATTCCTACAACCATTATAGAGTCACGCCAGAGGTCTAACTCTCTGCGGGTGTTTTGAATGGGTGCCCTAAGTAAAAGAAGCAAAAGGCATAATTCCCTTGTTATTGATCCCCCATGTGAATGCCAGGATTTTCATTCAGGGTTTGTTTGATGCTTTGATGGCCGCCTTCTCAAGGGGTCCCTGTTCTTGCTTCTCCGTGGTCTTCCCCTCCACTGAAGATGCCTAGGGAATTGGAATCCTCTTAGGATCTGGACTCAAGGGAAGAATCCTTGGCCTGTTCTTCCCAAATACCCCCTTGGACTGCAGTTCAGAGGAAAAGGACTCTATAATTCCTGATTCCCATTTGGAAGAGCTCTCCTTTGTGTATACCATTGCCCATATGATTTAAGTGGGATTGTTCAAGTCTCTGAGATTAAAAAAAGATATGAGCTCGTACAGATGGAGTCTCCCAAATCTTCTGCTGTTCCTCCTGATGTTCATCGTGCATACAGCTGCAGTCATAACAGATGGGTTCTCCTGCCGTCAGGCGGGTCCTCGGTCGGCCGAATTCCAAAGTCTAGGTCCGGCGTTGGTTGTCGTCGCTTCTTCCCTGACGTCAGTGCGACAGGGGTATAAAAGAACCAGCCGACGCCATTTTCTTCAGTCTTTCTTGCCGCGCGGTGCCCGAAGCAGAAGCAGTTCGCAAGTGCCGGTCGGCCAGCTGCTGAGATTACGAAAAATTTGGAACCGAAGTCTTCTTAAAAGCTAAGTACCCCATTGGGGAAACTTTTCTTGCCTCAGACCGATGTCAGACAAAGTTAATAATTGTATTTCTTGTGGGAAGCAAATACCGCACAAGGATTTCCATTCCCTCTGTATACCTTGTTTAGGCCCAGACCACGACGTCTCGGTCTGTCGCTTTTGTGCTACATTCAACAAACGCACTATTAAGCGTCGGGCGGAGTTCGCCCAGCATTATTTTGGGAAAGCATTTAACTATACTATGTCGTCGGATACTCCGACCCAGGTTTTGTCTAAAAAAACGCAAAGACAAGGACCGACACTCGAGGTCCGCGGCCTCTACCGACACCACCCCTAAGCCGACTACACGTGGTCCGGTTCTCAGCGAGGCGCCTACGCAGCCCCTGATTACTGACGACACATCTTTGGCGGTGTCTCCTGTACCCGAGGTCGCAGGCTCCTCGGCCCACACCCTGACTACAGATACCGAAGCCACGCTTGGCGTTGAAACACAGAATGTGGACAGGTCCACCTTCACTCAAGGTGTCTTCAGACCTTCCTCTTCTTTCTCCATCAATGCTTTCACCAAGTCCAAAGCTACCATGCACCCTAAGAGACCAGCTACACAGGGCACATCTCCAGGCCCCATGCCTAAGAAACAGATGCTTAAAATGGCTGAGGATTTAATTACTCTAATCAGAGGTTCTCAGCCACCTCCGGACAAAAGACCCAGAGTGGAGGAAGATTCCCCCTCCTCTGATCAGGGCTCCATTATTTCAGAGCACTCTGATTATCAGGAACAGTCTTACTCCCCTTTTGAAGACTCTGATGCAGAGGAATCTATCCCTTCTGTATCCCCCCTGAGGATTACTCATTTGGTGAAACTCTGCATACTTTAAGGAAACACTTCCACTGGGAAGGCCAGGATTATTCAGATTCCAAGAAAAGGCTCAGGGAATTTCTTTTGTTACCCCAGCACAGGCCTCTGGCTATACCTCCTGTCCTGGACATCCTAGATGATGTTTACTCAGAGGCCTGCCTTAACCCGGATTCTCTTCCTCCAGCTCCAGTTAAGCCTGACAGGTACTACAGGGTTCCTGACTCACACCAATTTCTATACAAAAGCCATGCGGCTGACCTAGAAACCATCTCACAGGGGCCCAAGGGAGTTAAGGCCTCCATTGCCAAAAACCCATTGCCTTGCGAGAGATTCCAGATCCTTAGAAAGGTGGGGAAAAAGGTATATACCTCGGCTACCTTATCCATGAGGGCCTTAAACTGTCAGTTTCATATGCTAAAATACCAACAGTTTCTGTTATCTCAATTGAAAAGTAAAATGTCACAACCTGAACAACCAGACATGAAGGAGTTGCAGGATTTGATGCATAGTGCAGAACAAGTGGGTAAACATACCTTACAATGTGGTTTTGATGCTCTAGAGGCCTCATGTAGAGCTGCTGTTACAGGCTCAGTCATACGTAGGCATGCCTGGCTCAAGGAACAAGCCTTGCCTGATCATGTCAAAGCTAAATTACTAGACGCCCCTCTTCAAAAGGATGTATTATTTGGGGCAAATGCTGAGGAAGTATTACGGAAAATGGAGGAAAAGGCTAAATCAATGCAAACTGTGAAAGAATGTCTGCAGGTCCAACCCCCACATTTTAGTAGAAATTGGCCTTCCAAAAACTGGTCCTTTCCTGCCACAGACAGACCCCAAAGAGGCAGATACAGGCGCCCGAGGGGCAGAGGACAAACACAAGGCTCGTACAGAGGCAGACAATGGCAAGCTCCTACACAAAGAGGTGGTGAGGACAACTTGCAATCTTTCAGAAAGCAAAACCAATGACTTTCCCCTTTGCATGCCAACCAGGTCTCAAATGGCAGCCCCCTTAGGAGGAAAGCTGGCACTATTTTCAAAAAAATTGGCATATTGTCACAAAAGACAAATGGATCCTGGACATTATAAACAGAGGCTACAAATTCCATTTTCATACCCTTCCAAAAATGAAAGGCATGCCAAACCTGCCACACAATCAAAGGGCAGAGGCACAAAAGCAAATTTCAGGTCTTATAAACATGAAAGCTATTCAAGAGGTACCTACACACGAACAAGGTCAAGGTTTTTATTCCAGGCTATTTCTGGTGCCAAGGAAGGGGAAAGATTGGAGACCGATTTTGGATCTTTCCATCCTAAACACATTCCTACTCGTACCAAAATTCAAGATGCTCACTCTACAGCAACTTCTTCCCATGCTGGGCAAGGAGTCTTGGCTGGTAACATTGGACCTCAAGGAGGCATACCTGCATGTCCCAATCAGACAAAATTGCAGAAGATACCTCAGATTTCTTGCAGGTTCAACCCATTATCAATTCTCTGCATTGCCCTTTGGTTTATGTACTGCGCCCAGAGTATTCACGAAATGCCTGGCATCAGTAATTGCCTACTGCAGACTTCAAGGGATACAAATATACCCTTATCTGGACGACTGCCTGATCCAAGCGGACAGCAAGCACATTCTTCTGAAACATCTGGCTTATGTAATGATATTATTAAACTCTCTAGGATACACAGTCAACAAAGAGAAATCAAGACTAATACCCTCTCGGAAGATAATTTTCCTGGGTGCCAATTTGGACACAAACACCCAGATGGCCTACCTCACGCCAGAGAAGCAGGGGCAACTAATTCAATACTTCAGAACACTGGCAAATTGCACCAGGCTGACTGCAAGGAAAATCCTGCAGGCTCTGGGATTCATGGCATCTTGCATCTTACTAATCCCATGTGCAAAGCTGCATATGAGAAAACTACAATGGTACCTAGAAAACATATGGTCTCAACACAGCCACAGTTTGGAAACAATAATACCATTAATTCCATGTCTGCAAAAGGAATTTCTGTGGTGGGCTCAAGCATGCCAAATGAACACAGGCCTTCCATTCAGCAAGCCTCAAGCAAAAAGTCATCACAACAGACGCCTCGGACTACGCCTGGGGGGCGCACATGACAGACCGGTGCATTCAGGGCAAATGGACCCAAAAAGAAAAGCACCTTCACATCAATCAAAAAGAAATGCTAGCAATGATAAATGCTATTATAGCTTTCAAGGACCTTCTACAACCAGGTCAGCTATTGATAAGAACAGACAACACCACAGTTATGTGGTACATAAACAGGCAGGGAGGAACACATTCTTATCCCCTATGCAGACTGGCCATGTCACTTTGGAACATGGCCATGGACTTACAAATGGAACTACAAGCACAGTACTTGCCAGGCAAGGAAAACACGCTGGCAGACAACCTGAGCAGGAATATGACAGATCTACACGAATGGAAGTTGCATCCAAAAGTTTTTATAGAAATAATCCAAGAATGGGTAAGGCCAGACATAGATCTCTTTGCCTCTCTCAAAAATCAATTGACAAAATTTTGCTCAAGGATCTTCCATCCAAAGGCCTGGAGAGTGGATGCTCTCTCTTTCAGTTGGACATCAATGACAGTTTATGCCTTCCCACCTCTTCCTCTGCTGCCCAAAGTCCTATTAAAGACCAGAGCAGACAGACCAAAAATGATCCTCATCGCTCCGGACTGGCCAAGGCAACACTGGTACCCACTCCTGAGGAGCCTGACACATTCCCCACCATGGACCCTGCCTCTAATGCCTCTTCTTCTGACTTAGCACAGCTTCAAAACTCTTCACAGTCAGCTGAAAACACTCAATCTAGCTGCATGGAAGATTCCTTAGCATCGCAGCAGGCCCTGCTCTCCAAGGAGGTGCAGGATGTCATTTTGGAGGCCAGAAGGCCATCAACTAGAAAAGCTTACTCTGCAAAATGGAAACGTTTTTCTGTTTGGAATGAGAAAAAGGGCCAGTGCCCTGAAAAACTGAATTTACCTCAAATACTACAATATTTGGCTGAACTGCTAAGCAGTGGACTTTCGTTCTCCTCCATCAAAATCCATGCCTCAGCCATTTCTGCAGAATACAACACTGATCCACCTTTATTCTCTCACCCTCTATTAAGACAGTTCCTCAGAGGGGCTAAGAATTTAAGACCTCCAAGAAAACAACCAATACCTGCTTGGGATCTTAATTTCATTCTGGAAAAACTGACTTTGCCTCCTTTTGAGCCAGCTGCCTCATCAGATTTACAATATTTGTCCTGGAAAACAGCTTTTCTTCTGGCTATCACTTCAGCTCGTAGAGTTTCAGAACTGCAGGCTCTTATGGCTGTCCAGCCTTTTATCATCTTCCATCAGGACAGAGTTTCATTACGTACCAACCCGTCCTTTATGCCTAAAGTGGTATCCAGGGTAGCTTTAAATCAGGCCATACATTTACCTACTTTTTATCCTAATCCTCAAAACAAAGGGGAGAGATTACTGCATTCCTTGGATATCCACAGACAACTGCGTTATCTGGACAGAACAAAACCTTTCAGAAAATCAGAACAGTTTTTTGTGGCCTATGCGGTAGGAGCTCAAGGAAAGTCAATATCCAAACAGACAATCTCAAAATGGATAGCCCACTGCATACGCTTTTGCTATTCCTTTCATGGCAAAACTGTACCTACAGGCATTAGAACTCATTCTACCAGGGCCACAGCCAACTCTGCAGCCTTCCTCAGAGGAGTTCCTACCAAGGATATTTTAGAAGCAGCCACTTGGAGTTCTGTACATACCTTCTCCAAGCACTACAACCTACCATTATACTCCAAATCTAGAGCAGGCTTTGCCACTGCAGTCTTTCAGGGCATTTTGGCTCCTCCTAGCTCCACCTAGTGCCTACCACCCCTTTCTTAGCTTTGGGACTCTACCCATCTGTTATGACTGCAGCTGTATGCACGATGAACATAGTACAGTTTTGTACCTACCATAAATGTAGATGTTCGAGTGCTAATACAGCTGCAGTCCAGGTTTCCCTCCCTCCTTCCCCTCTAGGGGTCTTCTTTTATGGTGTATTTGCTTGCAACTACTGGTCTTTGATTATATTGCATTATTACATAATTTTATGTATTGCCTTCCTTCTGGGGGCACCTGACATCTGGGGCAAGAAAAACTGAAGAAAATGGCGTCGGCTGGTTCTTTTATACCCCTGTCGCACTGACGTCAGGGAAGAAGCGACGACAACCGACGCCGGACCTAGACTTTGGAATTCGGCCGACCGAGGACCCGCCTGACGGCAGGAGAACCTATCTGTTATGACTGCAGCTGTATTAGCACTCGAACATCTACATTTATGGTAGGTACAAAACTGTACTTTCTGGCTACCTTTCTGTATGCCTTTTCAGCAGCATTTATAGCCCCTGACTCCCAGCCTCCTGCACCTAAGTAGCCAGATAGATTTTGTAAAGCACCATCCAGGTTGTTGCCTACCACCAAGTTGTTGCCTTCTGATAAGGATGGTAGGGCTATGGAAAGGCTGGGCAAGAAAGTTTACACTGCTGCCACTTTATCCTTTAGAGCCATCAAGCTACCAGACTCGTATGACCAGGTTTCTTTTGGCTGTTCTCTTTGGTAGTTTCTGATATTCCTGATGCTGACTGGATGGATTCGGCTCATTCCCTGCTGGCCAATACTTCTGAAGTTGCCCAACACTCAAATGCAGCTATCAAGCAGCTGATGCTTCCTTGGATTTGTCTCATGACATTAAGACCAAACTTTTGGATGTTGCTTTAGATAATAAAAACCTTTTTGAGTCTGCTGCTGAACCTTCCTCTTGCAGAAGCTTAAAGATATTTTTGTTTCTCCTTATTCCTAAACTTCAGAAAAATGATTCCTCCAAATCTGCCTTTGTTTGTAGGCAATCTCGCCCTCCTCCTGAGGGCAAGAAGGGCTCTAGGTGTGCGCACCTTGCTAAATCTACTCAGACATCTGACACCCAGTAAACTGCTTTTCAGCAAGCATGGATCTGAAGCAGGTTACTTAATTTGATCTTCAACCTGTGGGAATACGGATCCATATTGGATCCGAGCCGGCAACTTCACAAGCATCTGCTCTGTAATACACCACCTTCCATTCCCCAGATGTTTGCTGTGGCGATCGCTTGCATCGTGGTCTCTGAGCTCTGGTATTGAGTAGTGTTTTTCAAACTTTCTAGCTTAAATTTTATAGTTTTGGTTGTGTGCTTTTAGTAGTGTAGGTTTTCTTCCCCTTTCCTCCCCCTCGCTGGTGCATTGTGTTAGAAAAAAGTTTCTAGTTAGTTTTCTTGTTGTAGAGTTTCCCTCCCCCCTCAGCTCTGTGTGTGTGCGTGTATCTGAGCATGTTGTGGGTTAGTGTGAGGCCTTTTGTCTCTCTTTTTTTTGGGATGGCTGATCAGCCAAAACAAGTGTTTAGAAAGTGCAGTGTGTGGCCACAAACTGTCGCCTGCCAACGGCCACACTCTGTGTCCTTTGTTTAGGTGTAGCCCATCTTTCTTCTGGCTGCAGTATTTGCACGGGTTTTAACCGATGAGCCCTAAAGGATCATAGGGCAAAACTAGTAATGAAAAGGTCTCCTTCCTACTACGGAGACAGCTGCCTCCACTACCTCTTCGATCACGGCTGTAACTGCTTCTTCAGTGCCCTCCCTCACCACCTCTCCCTCCCAGGCTGGGAATCACCATCCTGCCTCTAGGCCTGTAGAAGGAGAGTATTGTAAGGGTAGAGAGAAAGAGAGAGCATAAGGCAGATAGGAGGAAGAGGTCCCCGGACCATTCGGCTTCGGCTGGGCGTCCTCCAAAAATTCAGGTCATTCATTGACCTGACTCCCCTCAGCTCTGATCGCTTAAGTTTGAGCCAGAGTCGGAGGAGCCTAGGTCATCTTCTAGGGCTTCGGCTCACCGATCTGCCAGGTTGGAGTCCATAGCGTCTTCTGGGCCCACCCGCAGTTTATCCGAACCTGACATGGATAAAATGATGCAGAGATTTATTCGCACACTACAGATGGGAGTCTTGCCCACCACTATCTCCATCTGGAGGGGGGAGCTCGCTTCCTTTCTTTACACCTATTTCTCCTTTTCTGATCCATCCTCCGGTTTCAGAGTATATGGATCCAAGAGGCTTCGGAGTCAGGGGACTATTGCCGATGGTACCTGTTACCTCGATGCTGGCAACTACCTGGAGTGCGTCTCATCAGACTATCTCAGATCGGAGTGGCTCTCGGAGCCGTAGCCTTGATGTCTGATCCGAGGGGGTGGAATTTTTCCCATCAGCTCCGACCTTGTCGGGTCACAGCCATCTCCTCAGCGCTCCGTCCTCTTTGGGCCTGGCACTGATCGCCACTTTGGATTCGGGGAGAGCAGCTCCCTTACTGGTGTCCCAGGACGCTCGCTTTCACACTGCATTCAACGTGGTGGAAAGGGTTCTCTCCAATGAATTGAGACCCTTGACTATCTCTTCAGATTCCGCCCTGACTCCCTCTGCTTTGGGTGCGACTCCCATCATTTTACCACCGGGGCAGCCTGTGCTCGAGGAGCCCCAGATGGTTCCCCTTGAGGAACATCAGGGGGTTTGCGAGCCGACTCTGGAGAGGTTCCTTGCAAGCATACATGCAGGAGGAGGCACTTGGACCCCTCTCCAGAGTCCCTCACTAAGGACACCGATTTGGAGGAAGGGGAAGGTTCCCCCAGATCACCTCCCGAGGATGTCTCCTTTGGAGTCATCCTGGAACTTTTGTGCCAATGGGGAGGTTGGTTCACCCCAAAACCTTCCTCAGATGAGTTGGTGTTCCTGGAGGCCTTCGGGACCTCACGGGCTTGGAAGGAACTGGACACCATGGAGCCAATCTCAAAGCGCCCGGATAAAATTTTAAGCCCTCCTGCAGACACAGACCTGCCTGGAATAAATGGTCCCCGGTAGACGCTATGGTGGTAGCAGCTGCCACCAAGAAGGAACTAGCCCAGGAGAGTTCCTTGGTCCATCCTCCTGACCGTGAGTCTAGGACAATGCATTGCCTAGGAAAGCAGGTGTATACATCAGCAACCTTATCTATAAGGGCGCTGAACTACCTGGCCCATGTTACACGACTATAGCGTGACCTGGTTAAGGAGCTAGCTGACACCACTACAGTCCATGTTGCAGGAGGGCAGGTGTACGTCCTCTGTGAGGATGGCTACCTTGAAAGTGGCCTCTAATATTTTCATGCGCCTCCTCTCGCACACTACCGAGGGAGTGGCTAGGGCAGCTGGGTCCGGCGTTGCTGTGAGGCTGCCTGGCTCAGGTTGTGTCAGTTCACGGAACCCTTCAAGGCATCTTTTCCGAATGCCCCTTATGATGGCTCTTCCCTATTTGGAAAGACCGTCCATGACACTTTGATCCAGTGTGAGAAGGACGGGAAGACACTGTCGGGATCCGGTTCTCTAACCCTCAAAGATCCTTTCCTCGGAATCAGCAGGGCAAAAGAAGACGTGGTTCCAGAAGTCTCAGTATTCCCGGGACACTCAGGGCTCTTCTTCCTCTAGCAGCAGAGTGGGGCATGACAGATGCTGGCCCAGAGGCAGGGGGGGGGGGGGTCTGAGGAATTTTGGGTCTCGAGAACCTTTCTCTGACAGGCCCGCTCAGCAGCCCTAAGGGGTTGCCCGACTGCTCTGCTCTGGAGGCAGTCCGGGGTCACATGTCATTACACCTGATGGCATGGGAGTCTGTGTCATCAGACTGTTGGGTGCTTCGGATAATATCCAGAGGTTATTCAGTCCTATTTGTGATTCCTCCCACTCCACCCAAACACCTCCCAGATGTACCACCCGCGCAAAGGGAGGGAACAGCACTAGAGGTTATCAAGCTGCTAAAGAAGCGAGCCTTCAAACCCGTCCCCCGAGATCAGTCTGGATCAGGCATCTATTCCAGGTTCTTTTTGGTGCCAAAAAAGATGGGAGAGTTGAGGCCCATTCTGGGCCTGTCCACCCTGAACCTGTCAGTTGCCATAGAGAAGTTCCAGATGGTCACGTTACAGTCCATCCTGTCTTACCTGCAAGAGAGCGAGTGGATTTGCTCGGTAGACCTCCATGATGCTTACTATCACATAAAGATGCACAGACGCTCCAGAAGGTTCCTCCACTTCTGGCTAGGGGGCCAGTCATTACCAGTTTTGAGCCCTACCCTTTGGTCTCACCACAGCCCCCAGGGTGTTCACCAAAGTGATGGCAGTGGGTAGCAGCTCACCTAAGGCTTCAGGGAATTCAGGTCTACCCTTACCTGGACGATTGGCTCCTTGCTGCTTCCACCAAGCGTCTGCTTTACCAGACCAGAGACTGTTTCCTACGTCTTGCACACCATCTAGGAATTACAGTCAGCACAGCCAAATCTCTTCTAAATCCTGTTCAGATTATAGAATACATAGGAGCACAGATAGACACTTTACAGATAAGTCTTCCTTACCTTGGAGAGAATTCAAAGCTTACAGATGCATGTCGCCTTCATCTATCAGTCCCATCTCCCTTCAGCGGAGTCGGTTTTATAGGCCCTAAGTTCTATGGCAGCAACAATCACACTTCTACCGTGTGCTTGTTTACACATGAGTACTTCAGTGGACCTTAGCGGTGCAATGGTCTATGTTGGATCTTCCATTGACGTATCCGATACACATGAGCAAAGTCTGCAGGTAGTCTCTCCTGTGGTGGATGCATTCTACGGAAATATTGGAAGGACGACCTTTGTCACAGCTCCTGCCCAAGCCACAGTGACCACGGATGCTTCCCAGCTGGGTGGGGATTGCTTGGGAAGGATAGTTCAAGGCATGTGGTCCCTGATCGAGACCAGTTTGCATATAAATGTTCTAGAGATGAGGGCGGTCCTTTTAGCATTGCAGGCCATTCATGCATTTCTCCCTCTAGGAACTATTGCAATTCAGTCAGACATGTCGGTGATCTGGTACATCAGCAAACAGGGAGGGACCAGATCCTACCCCCTCTCTCATGAGGGTTTGGGAATGGGTGATCTCCACCAGTCGTTTTCTGGTAGCAACGCACATTCCAACATTCAGGCGGACAAACTGAGACAGACTATTCTGATGCCTTATGAGTGGTCTCTGAATCCTTCATTAGCAGGGCAGATCTTTATAGTGTGGGGGTCGGCCTTGCTGCGATCTCTTTGCATCTCCTTCCAACGCGAAGTGCAGCAAGCTCTTCGCTCTGAACCCCCTGCCGGGGGAATCCCCCAGAGACGCTCAAGTCCATGCTTGGCCTCCCAGTCTTCTTTATGCTTACCCTCTACCTCTTATTCCAAAGTTCTTCCAGAAGGCACGTCGACTGGGGAGCAAAGGTGTCCTCATTGCCCCGTTTTGGCCTTGTGAGGTATGGTTTCCCTTTGTCTGGTCTCATCTTCTAGCTTCTCCTTGGTTCCCCTTCCGGATCTCATTTCTCACCCCTTGAGGGTCCCTCATCCGAACCTGGACAAGTCTGAAGCTCATGGCTTGGCTGCTCCAGTTCATTAATTGCTAGGATTCCCAGTTTGTCTTCTTTGGTCAAGACTATTCTGTTGGCAGCCCTTAAATCGTCCACCAGGAAGATTTACCATAGCAAATGGAAGCATTTTTCCGTTTGGGCATTTCAAAGAGATTTAGACCCGTTCACGGCTCCAGTTCTGGCTGTACTTGATTTTCTTGGCAAACATTTTTCAACAAGGGGCTAGCTTGTCTACAGTGAAAGTTCAACTAGCTGCCATTTCTAATTTCTACATTGGTGAGAATATGGCTTCTTCGAGGTTGTGCAAAGCCTTTATCAAAGGTACATTTCTTTTACATCCTCCAGTCAAAGGTCCTACCCGCCCTGTGGGGCCTTACTATGGTATTGCAGACTCTGGTTGCCCCTCCCTTTGAACCTGCAGCAACTGTAGATCTTAAATTTCTTTCCTGAAAGATAGTCTTCCTAGTGGCCATCACCTCAGCTAGGACGGTCTTAGAACTTCAGGCATTGTCTGTCAAGGTTCCATATATAGTTTTTCATAAGGACAGGGTTTCTCTTCGTACCAATCCCTCCTTTCTTCCAAAAGTGGCATCTGAGATCAATATCAATCAGACCATCAATCTGCCTGTTTTCTTTCCAAATTTCAAAAATAAAGTTGAATACAAGTTACATTTGTTAGATGTTCATAGACAACTATGTTTCTATTTACACAGGACCAAACCCTTTTGAAAGTCTGACCAGTTTGTGTCCTTCTCCAAACCCTTTTTGGGTAAACCCATTTCCAAGTTGACCATTGCTAGGTGGATTTCTCTCTGCATCCTGTAGATTTACAAGGACAAAGGCTTGGCTCCTCCGGGTCAGGTTAGAGCTCATTCCACAAGGTCCATGGCTTTTTGTTCCAGAGTATCCTTTGATGACATTTGTTCAGCGGCTACTTGGTCCTCATCTCATACTTGTATTTCTCACTATAAATTGGATTTGATTTCTAGTGGGAGAGCATCCTTTGGCTCCGCAGTGCTCCAGAATATCCTTCCATGAGGGCCACCCAGGTGTAGAAGTAGCTGGAGGACTCTGTCCCACAGGTTGAAGATCAAATGAAGTAAACTACTTCAGATGAAGTTATGTACTCACCATAATGTTCCATCTGAGTAGCTCTACTTCATTTGTCTTCAACCATCCTTCACTCCTTCCCCCTGGCCTTACCATTTTGGCATATAGCAGAGCACATTTTTTAGTGGCTTTTGGTCGATGTTTTGAGTGGTGGCACAATTTGTGTGCGGTAAGGTGTATTGGATCAGGTTGTTTGGTTGAGGGTGCAGCAAACTCGATCTGAGGGATGGAAGGTGGTGGTTGTATTATGGGTAGGAGGAGGAGCTCGGAGTATATGCTTATGAAATTGCTGGCTCGGATCCAGTACGGATCCATATTCCCACAGGTTGAAGACAAATGCTTCCTCCTCCTCAGCCAGGTTCCCTTGTCCCTTCCAAATTGGCTATGAATCACTTCATACTCTTGGATTCTTTCCATTTATCTGTCAAGGATATTTCAAGGTTTGGAAGGCCCTTCCTCCTGTTTCAGGTATTCTTCAGTCACTGGGGAACAGCTCTCCCATTTCCCAGAGATTCTTCACTCTCTTTTGGTTCAGGGCACCGTTCAAGCCATTGCCATCCCTGGGACTTCCCAGTACCTTTCCTTCCCTGTCTCAAGCTTGAGCTTTAATGGGGGATTCATCAGCTTTCAATCAAGTTAAGGCTTCCTTTTAAAGCTCCATTTGCAACTCAGAAGCTCTTTACAGACACCTGTGACGGGGTGGAGTGCCTCCTGTAGCCTCCTCAAGTTATGGGGTCCCTGGTCTGTTCATCTGAGGTCAGATCACATCAGTATAAAGGAAGATGAGGGCTGTGCATCTTGGCTGTTCAAGCTTCATATTCCCCTTTTCATCCCAGGCCCCTCAAAGTTTTCACAGACAATACCACAGTGATGTATGTCAAAAAAACAAAGGGGCACAAATTCCTATGTTTGCAGACTGTCTTTGGGTCTGGGATCTAGCTATCCAGAATCGAGGGATTCTTCAGGCAATTTACATTCCCTTGGAGCACAATCTAGTGGCAGACTCCTTGGGCACGTCCAGCAGACAAGCCCATAAATGGATGCTTCACAGAGATTTTCCTGGACATTGCCCATTAGCGGGGTATTCCTTTTCCTTGGGTAGATCTTTTTGCCTCCACTCTGAACAGACAGCTACTTTTATTCTGTTCCAGAGTCTCAGGTCCTCTGGCTTGGGGAAGTAGACACCCTTTTTCTTTTCACCTCCCTCCCTTCCTCTGTTTCCACTAGTCTTACACAAGATGAGACAGGGCTCGCCAAAAATCTTGCTAGTGATTCCCTTTTTTTCCAGACAGCATAGGTTCCCCCGTTTTACTCACCTGGCCAGGGGCAGTCACCATACAGTACCTCATTAGGTAAATCTGCTCACACAATACAAGGGATCTCTTATCCATCCTCACTTCTCCACTATTCAACTGACTGTAGGTGATAGGATTTTGATTTTGTTCAGGTACATCTTTTCTGTGAGCATGCTTCAGCTTCTACAGGAGGCCAGGAAATCATGCATGTCCAGATGGGAACAGTTTTGTCTGTTGCACCTCTCGCCACCTGGATCCCCTTTCTCTAGAGGTTCCTCTGGTTTGTTTTATTTGTGCAATCTGTTCCATTCTGGGTTGGTATATTTTTCAGTTAAAGCTCACCTGTCAGCAGTTTCTGATTGTCAACCTTGGACTCCTCCTCTGGCCTCTCGATTTGAGGTCAAGCATTTCTTAAAGATGTCTTTCATATCAGGCTCCCAGGAAGCCTGTTATGCCTTCCTGGGACCTCAGTTTGGTACTGAAAATGTGACTTTGGCTCCTTCTGAGCTTGCTTCTTCAGCTTCCTACAGCATTGCACTTGGAAGACTGTTCTTTTGGCTGTCACTTCAGCCAAGAGAGTGTCTGAACTTCAGGCTGTCGTGGCTATTCCTCCTTTCTTAGTTTTCCATAGAGACAGGGTGTATCTTTGTACTAATCCTCCTTTTGTGTCCAAGGTGGTCAGTGAGTTGTCCCTTAATCAGTCTGTTCATCTTCCTTCCTTTTTTCCTTCTCTGCAGTTTCCCATTGCGAAGGTCCTATACCTTGGATATGCATAGACAGCCCAGATATTTGGATAAAACTAAAGTTTGAATGTTGTCTCCTCTGTCTGGCTTCAACCTGTGGGGCATTGGGTCCAGTTTGGATCAGACATTGGCCAATTCCAAAGTCTTTAGCCCACTAGGCTCAGCCTCCCTTACCCATAACTCCCAGCTCCTCACGCTTATCCTCAAATGTAGTTTTCCTCCATTCTGGTTATCAGCTCTATCTTGGCTCCACTCAGCATTTCCGTTTTCGGACTTGAGTACTGCTCCAATAGTAAGAATTTTGTGTTCACTTACCCCCTTTCATATTTTTTTGTATTCTGTGACTTTCCATTTGGACATCCTTTTGGCTTCCTCATTGACTTTTCCCCACATCTAGTGGTCTTGTTTGTAGTAGTTTGCCTACTTTTTGTGGTATGGGCAAGGGTTTTAAAAAAGTGCATGTCCTGTGGGCACAAGTTGCCTTCCTAGGACGCACATCTTGAGTGCGTTAACTGTTTAGCAGTGGCGCGTCTGGATTATGGATGCTCCGTTTGTGAGGTTTCAGAACTAATGCCATCAGTGAACGTAGGGTCAAGTTGGCCCTCAAACGTCTTCTACCTTCTGGTTCCCCTTCTTTTTCTGGAGTGGCTTTTCCATCAACTGTAAAGACCGGGTCTGAGAAGCCCTGACAGTGGTACTCTAGACCTTCCAAAGGGGATCAGAGGAGATCCTCTTTGTCTTCTGCTCCTGGTTCTGCCACCTCTGGCTCACTGGACCCAAAGGTCCCAAGACATTCAGGTGCCATGGTGCCAGTATTGGCCCCAACATCTTGGAGCCAATCCCCCCTCCAAAAAAATGGGCTCCAGGCCTCCAAAGCCCCTTCATGATGAAAGAGGCCTCGAGGTAGGTCAGCCTCCCTGTTTTCGCCATCAAACCCACTGGAGTCTTTCCAGTCCCTGCCTTGGAATCAGCATATGGGGTCTCCAAAAGACCTCCTAAGCCCCCTTCAGTGGTATCATCTGTCACATCATCAAGGTCAGTGGGCAGCATTAAAACTTCCAAACTGGTGCAGCTGATGAGGTCCTTTTTACTGATGCAGATGTAATTAGGCCTTATCTCTTCAAGTCAGGGTCTGGTATAGGGACCACCAGCTCCATCCTTTAGGGTTACTCCCTTGACCCCTTTGGATCCAAGGCTTTCGGGGCTGGCTGAATTTCCACCCTGTGCTTCAACCCTTTCCTTGGTTGCTTTGACTTTTTTTTTTTTTAACTGTCAAGATCTTGGAGCTGTGGCGTTGAAGCAGGAGTTTCTTAGTTGGGGTCAACAGTTCCTGCTTTGGGGTCTTCACTTCCACTTCAGGCTTTGGACAGCTCAGCACCGCTCTCATTGTCTGGCATGGTGCATCTCCTCCAGGTTTTGAAGTCTCTTGTATTGGTTTCTGGGACCCTAGGACCTGGGAGGCCAGCTTCCACCTCAGCCTTCGATGTTGTAGAGGATGTTCTCTCAGAAGGGTTGGATTTCCCTTGCTGGTGTCCCTTCCCCCCTCCCTTTTCATAAGTGTCTGTGACCAGTCATGTGTCTGCTCCTTGACATCCTATGTTGGCAACCCTCCAGTCTGCCCCCATGGTGGGGCTTCCCAACTCTTCCCCCTCCTTCCCGGCCTTGTTGGAACTGGAGATTTTGGGAAGTAGAAAGTTAAGAGGAAACACCTTGACTCTCCAGTGGAGTCACTAACTGAGATTACTGACCTCGAGGAAGGAGAAGGGATCTCCTTAGTCTCTGTGGGATGACACCTCTTTCAGCAACTTATTGGAGCTACTTCACCGGCATGCAGGCTGGACCACCGAAGTGCATTCTCAGGAGTAGTCATTTCTGGAGGCCTTCGGCATAGGTCCAGCCACACCTTAGGTGGTTCTACTTCTGGATGTGGTTATATACCTTTTGTCCTGGAGTGCATGAAAAGAACCTGACACAGTGGAGTCTATTCTCAAGTTGCCAGATAAGGTAACCCCCACTCCTGGACAGGCTGCGTTGGTGTAAGGGTATGGCCATTGATGCTGTTGTGGTGGTAGCCACCTAGGTGGAGATTTCTGAGGAGAGCTCCTTGGTTCAACCCCACTAGACAGGGAGTCTCGAGCTTTGGGTTATTTAGAGAAGAACTTCTATGCCTTGGCTCCTTTTGCACTGAAAGCTGTTAGTTACCTGTCACAGTTGACAAAACTTCAATGGGACTTGGTCTGAAATGTCACGAACCCCCGACTCAGCAGTCTCCTGAAATGCAAACTAGGTTGGAGACTTTGTCTACCCTGATTTCCTTCACCATTGTTTCTGTGAGGATTATTTTAAAAGCCACTGATAGAGCATCTCAAGCTGCTGGCTCGGGTATTGCCATGTCGCACCATGCTTGGATTTATTTATGTAACTTCAGAATGTTTCAAGGTGTCCTTTGTCAGTGCCCCTTTTGATGGGTGCTCCTTGTTTGGACCAAAAGTTAAAGATACTCTGACAAGACATGGACAAGAAGTGAACAGGACAGGAAGACACTGTGCCGTTGAAGTGTACCCTCCAGTGAACCTCAAGGAATCAGAAGGGATAAGCTTCTCTTCAGAAAGTCACAACCTCTTCCCAAGACATTCCTTCAGAGGGTTTCTTCTGAGGATGGGGTGGGGGAGTATCGTGGTGCTGTCCTCCAGGCAGGGGAGGTCCACAGAATCAGGGGTTCTGCAGGGCTTTCTCTAGTGGGCCCTTTCAGTGACCCTGAAGGATTGCCTGTCCACCCAAAAGCTTGGGAGGCCATCGGCTCAGACACACAGGTGCTGAGTTGTATCCAGAGGTTACTACATTCCCCTTTTAGAAGTTCCAGTCACCAAAAATGTCTGCCAGACATTTCACCCCATCAGAGAGACTATGTAGCTGTAGAGATATATAAGCTGCTTGTCATTCAGGAGGTTTCTCCAGACCAGAAAAAATTCAGAGTCTATTCCAGGTTACTTTTAGTTCCTAAAAAGACAAAGGATGACAGACCACTTTTGGATTTAAGCAAACTAAATCAGTTCATCAAAAAGACCAAGTTCTGGAGTCTGAGTGCAGCTTATCTTACCTCTTCTGAGAAAGGGTGATTGGATGTATTCCGTACACCTAAAGGATGCATGCCATCACATCAAAATAGAATGGCATTCCAGGAGGTTATTGCACTTCCCATTAGGGGACAATCATTATCAGTTCAAGGCTATGCCTTTTGGTCTCACCACAACCCCCCCCCCCGGTGTTTACCATGTACATGGCAGTGGTCACTGCCTGGCTTCAGCTTCAAGGATTGTAGGTCTTTCCATATATGGACGATTGGCTCCTTACCACACCCACAAAAGGCATTGTTAATCACAGCCAGGGAATCCTTACTCCAGCTGTATGACAATTTAGACATCACAATCAATTATCCAAAATTGAGCTTGCAGCCTGTACAAATTTTGGGATTCATAGGGTGTCAGTTGGATACCGTCAACCAAATCACCAGGCTTCCAAATTTCAGATGTTCTGTAGTCCTATCTCACTTTCATTCTTACATACGGGATCGGAGCCGATCCTTGGCTCCAACTCGGCCTATTTACAAGCTGGAAGACTTCTGGTTGGCACGTGGCTAGGTAGGTATCGCGTGGTGCGCCAGTACAATCCCCAGATCTCGTTTGCCAAGTCGACGAGTTTGGTGGTGCTTCTCTTTGGCTTTGGCTAAGTGATTGCATTTATTTCCACTTTTACAAAATTTCTTGGCTCTGTGTAGTTTAAAATAGTTTAATATAGTTAAAACTGTTACCGCTTATAGTAATCTGTTAGCATAGTAGTTATTAGAGTTGTTAGCTTTTACTTGTGCCATTTGGTGCAGTTTTTGGCCTTTGGTCTTTCTTTCTTAGTTGGTATCCCGTGTACTTGTTTTTCATAGATAGGTGCCTTTTGCGCACTGTTTTACTGTGTATGTTAATTGTTGTTAGCATTGTTGAATTGCTACTATTGTTAACAGAACTACGTTCTGTTTGTGCTTGACATAAGCCTAATTTTTTGTGAATTCCTGCTCATTACTGTGTTTACTGTTGAGTGTGTGATACTTTCTAACTTTCTGGGTCTGTTTCAGTTAGAAGACCTTATTTCTTCCTTGCCCGGGCTAGACCCATTTAAATTAGAGGACCTAGTCCTCGTTGTGTCTTTTCTTTCCTGCAGGGCTAGGCCCATTTAAATTAGAGGACCTAGTCCTCTTCCTTTTTTCTGTGTGCATGTGTCCTCTACTGCAGAAAGTCTAAAGAGAGTAAGGATCATAAGCCATCCAGCTTTAAGAAATGTGTTACATGCTCTCAAAAAATGTCTATAATGGATGGTCATGGTAACTGCGTTTACTGTTTAGCAGTCGTCCATTTACAGGAGACCTGTTTATTTTGCCATGCATTTAGTCCTAGGGTGTTGCAGGAAAGGAAGAGCAAGCTCATGCTAAAAGGTCTTCTTAAACCTTCCTTTGAGGAAGATTTGTCTAGTTCCTCATCATCATCTAAATCCAAGGGAAAGTCTAAATCTTCTAAGTGGCCCTCCCTGGCACCGGCTGGTGTCTCGGAGCCACCTCTTAAAGTTTCAAAAACAGACAAATCCACTGTCTCATCGGCTCCACAGACCTCGGGGCCAACTGAGAGCGGTATTGTTATTGCAGGGTCAGTTCTAAGTATTTCTGAGCTGACCGCTGAGACTATTGAAACTGTTTCTCGGAGCCTGTCTATGGACCCTCTGCTGGCCTCCTTGTTATTGAAGTCTCCTATACCTCAGAGATCCTGATCTCCTACTATGTCATCCAGGTCTTCCAGGAGTTTATCGGAAGAAGATGTGGAGAGGGTGGTGCTGAGACTTTTGAAGTCGTTTGCTTTCCCTAAATTGTTGGCTCCGATCCAGTCAGCTCTGGAGCCACTTGAGTCCGTTCAACCCTCTGTGACCATTCCTCCTCCGAGCCATGCTGGTCTTCCGGAGCCGGAGTGCTTGGTACCACTGGTGGAACCTTCAGCTCCAGCTCCCCTTGTGGCTGTTTCGGAGCAGAGTTCTGCTCCGACACTTTTGGTGCCGTCCATAGTGTCTAGGGGCCAAAGCTCTCCGGTTGGCCCTGACAGGGATGCTTGGAACCGATCTTCAGTTCCGAGTCTTCCTCTCGGTGCATCGGCTAGGGTGAGTTCGGACCCTACGTCTGTCTTGGAGCCGATGGCATCCTCTGTCTCCTCGGAGCCTGAGAGGTCGGCATTCGAGATGAGTGTGCTGTCCCGATCATCAGCTCCTACCAGAGGTACCGGCACTCTTCCCCCTAAAGCACCTACTTCTGTCTCAGCTCCTACTCCCTCCAGCGGCAGCAGCGACCCTCAGTCTCAGGAGCCACCGGTTGGTGGCCCCCACTCTTCTGAGACCTCCCCGGAATGTCCTGAGGAGCCCTCACGGAAGAGGACTTGTAAGAGGAAGCATGTAGACTCGCAGGATGAGTCTTTGACATCTAACACTCACCTCGAGGAGTTGGAAGGGTCCCCCAAGTCGTCCTCTGATGACCTTCGTAGACATCCTGGAGATCCTTAAACAGAGGTGCAGCTGGCCCACTGTCACCCCATCTGATGAGGAGTCGGTGTACCTGAAGGATTTCGGGTCTCAACCTTATGCTTCTTGGGTGTCTCCACCCTTCAACGAACTGATGGATTTAGTTAGTCAAAAGGTGTGGGATACTCCTGATGCCATGGAGCCAGGTCCCCAGGAGACCGAACAAGTTCCTTTCTCTCCCTCCAGGAAAAGACTTTTTATCTAAAGGTGTGCCTGTAAATGCCATGGTGGTGGCGACAGCCACTAAGAAGGAGCTAGCTGAGACTACTTCTTCTGTTCATCCGCCGCATAAGGAGTCTCGAACGATGGACAGATACGGGAAGCGTATCTTTTCTTCAGCGGCATTTACCCTTAGATCGCTGAATTACCTTACTCACTTTATGAGGCTTCAGAGAGATCTCCTTAAAGAGTTAGGAGAATCTTTACAAGGTGCATGTACTGAGGGAGTACCTGACAAGGTTTCTGCCCAGTTGTCCAACTTAAACTCTGTCAACTCTTCCATGCAGCTTATTTTGTATGCGGCCGATGGAGCGAGTAGAGCAGCGGGTTCAGGAATTTCCCTAAGGCTTCATTCCTGGATGCGTTTGTGTAACTTTGCGGCACCGTTTGTCTACCTTTACCAGTGTCCCCTTTGATGGTTCCTCATTGTTTGGATCCAAGGTAAAGGACACACTCACCCGGTGCGAGCAAGAAAGAAAGACTCTCTGCCATGGGAGTACGTTTTACTGTTCCTTCTAGACCATACCCCAAGGGTCAGAGGGGGCGGTAAGATGTGGTTCAAGAAGTCCCAGAGGTTTTTCCAGGAGGCATAGGGTGACTCTGCCTTCAGAGGAGGAGGAAATGGTAGACGTCGCCCTAGAGGCAGGGGCGGTCCCCAAAACCAGGGAGGTCGTGATTCTTTTCAGGGCCGGCCTTACCGGCGCTCCTGATGTGGGGCCCGACTATGCTTCTCTAGGGCCGGTCGGGAGTCGCATTTCTTTGTACCCAGAAGCCTGGCTAAGTATCACTCAAGACAAGTGGGTACAAAGAATTATTACCAGAGGTTATGTCATACCTTTTTCTCTTCCACCTTTTGTTCCCAAGAAGATCCCAGATGTTACACCCAATCACAGGGATCAGACAACTGTGGAGGTCAACAAGTTGCTGTCAAAAAGAGTTATCCAAACCATCCCAGCAGACCAAATAGGATCCAGAACTTACTCCAGATTCTTTTTAGTGCCAAAACGCACAAGGGACTGGAGGCCCATTCTGGACCTTAGCAGATTGAACGAATAATTAAAGGAGGACAAGTTCCGGATGGTAACACTGCAGTCTATACTCCCGTTGTTAGGGAAAGACAATTGGATGTGCTCAGTAGATCTCCAAGATGCCTACTACCACATAAAAATGGACAAGGCATCAAGGAGTCATCTATGCTTCCGGCTGGGAGCCAGTCACTACCAGTTGCGTGCTCTGCCCTTTGGTCTCACCACAGCCCCCAGGGAGTTCACCAAATGTATGGCAGTAGTGACAGCTCACCTGAGACGTCGAGGATTCCAGGTGTTTCCGTATTTGGACGACTGGCGCCTGACCACCCCCCCACCCCCACCAGGTATCTACTCCTTCAGAGCAGGGACGCTACTATTTAGCTTTGTGCCCAGCTGGGAATCTTTATAAATTGGGAAAAATCTGCCTTATTGCTCTTTCAATCTGTGATTTTTATAGGTGCAGAGATACACAGTAAACATGGTGGCTCTTCTTCCTGCTGAAAGGGCACAGAACCTGGTTCATCAAATTCAGTGTCTTCTCCCGTTACGAAAGGTTAAAGCCAAGATTATTCTGCAGCGCTTAGGGACCATGGCTACCACCATATTATTAGTGCCACTAGCCAGGTTACACATGAGAATTTTTCAGTGGCTTCTGTCGTCCCAGTGGTCCTTTCAGCACCTTCCATTATCCCATCACATTCTGCTGACAGAATCTTGCAAGAAGGACCTCTTTTGGTGGACAGTACCCAATCAACTTCATTTGTTCCTCACCAACCCGTTGCCACTGTGACCATGGATGCCTCACAGATGGGGTGGGGGGGCATTAACTAGGCAGGACTGTCCAAGGTACATGGCAAGATCACGAGGCTCACCTGCATATCAGCGTTCTAGAAATGAGGGTGGTGCTCCTAGCATTGCAAGCACTTCACGACCTTCTTCCTCTGGGGACTATTGCAATACAGTGAGACAACATGTTGGTAGTATGGTATATCAACAAACAGAGCGGAACCAGATCTTACCCACTTTGTCGAGAGGACATGCGAGTTTGGAAATAGGTAATATTTTCCCAGCGTTTTCTGGTGGCAATGCACATTCCAGGGACAACTAACTTGATAGCCGACAAGCTCAGCCAGGCAATCCTGATGCCTCACGAGTGGTTTCTGAAACAGGAAACAGCGGAACAGATTTTCCGCAGATGGGGACAGCCTTGCTGTGATCTCTTTGCTAGCCCAATCAATGCCAAATGCAGCAGCTACTTTTCCCTCATTCCCCCTCCGGGGGAGTCACAGAGAGACGCAATTGTTCACAATTGGCCCCTGGGTCTCCTGTATGCTTTTCCTCCCTTTCCTCTCATTCCCAGTGTTATTCAGAAAGCGAAACGGCTGGGAAGCAAACTGATCCTCATTGCTCCTTACTGGCTTCATCAGGTTTGGTTCCCCTTCCTTGTGCCTCTTCTCCTGGACAATGCTTGGATTCTGGACCCAGTTCCAGACCTGTTGACTCACATGTCAGGTTTGCTTCACCCCTCCTTACACACCCTCAATTTGACAGCGTGGCTGCTCCAGTTCCATCCCTAGTCAGGCTTCACGACTTCTCGCCTTCCGTGACTCGTATCCTTATGTCTTCTCATAAACCTTTCACTAGGAGACTATATTCCAGTAAATGGAGACGATTTTCTCTTTGGGCGGAGAAAATGGATGTTGACCCTTACACTGCCTCCATTCCAGTGGTTTTGGAATTCCTTTCTGAGCTTTTTCACCAGGGATCTGCGGCTGCCACTGTCAGAGTTCAATTGGCAGCGATTTCAAATTTTCGTTTAGGTTTTCCAGATTCTAACTTGATGTCTCATAAGCTGTGCAAAACCTTACTTAAAGGTGCCACTTTGTTAAGACCACCTGTTCAAGAACCTGTGGCCTCATGGGATTTAAATTTTATGTTATCTAAATTAACATCTCTGCCCTTTGAGCCTTCTCATTCATCTTTTGAAATTTTTGTCTTGGAAGACGTTTTTGGTGGCTGTCACATTACCCAGATGGGTGTCAGAGCTGCAAGCACTGTCTGTTAAACCACCTTATTTGATTTTTCTCAAAGGCAGGGTGTCCCTTCGTACTAATCCCTCCTTTGTCCCCAAGGTCTGCTCCCATGCCACTTAGAATCAATCCATAGAACTTCTGGTTTTCTTTCCAAATCACTCCAACGCAGCTGAGCACAGGTTTCACCAGCTGGATGTCCATAGACAATTACGTTTTTATTTGCACTGGAGTAAAGACATCAGAAAATTGGATCAATTATTCATTTCCTTTTCCGAATCTAGGTTGGGCTTACCAGTTTCCAAAGTAACTCTCTCTAATTGGATTTCTAGCTGTATAGCTTATGTTTACAATTTTGAGAGTAGACCTTTACCCTTTAAAATCAAGGCTCATTCTACCAGATCTCAGTCTACCTCTGCAGCCTTTCAAGCCAGGGTCCCACTTGATAATATTTGTGCAGCAGCTACATGGGTTATCCCTCACACTTTTATCACTCATTACAAATTGGATTTAACCTCCAGGGGTAGAGCATCTTTTTGCTCCACAGTACTCAGAGTGTTTTTCCTTGAGCCACCCAAGAATAAGGTGCTAGGGACGCTGTCCCATATGTAAGAATGAAGGTGAGATAGGACTACAGAACATAAAGAAGTTATGTACTCACCATAACATTCCATGTTTGTAGTCCATCTCACCCTTCATTCTTACAAACCCACCCTCCTGCCCCCATCCTGGAAGTACCTGGAGACAGAAAAATGTTTATTTCATTATTTATGGAGACATTTTAGTATTGGCTTCTTTCTGTATGTTATTATGTCAGCAGCAAGCAAGATCTGGGGATTGTACTGGTGCGCACCATAGGATACCTACGTAGCCATGAGCCAGCCAGAAGTCTTCCAGCTTGTAAATAGGCCAAGTCGGAGACGAGGATTGGCTCCGATCCCATATGTAAGAATGAAGGGTGAGATGGACTACAAACATGGAATGTTTTGGTGAGTACATAACTTTTTTTTTCAGCCTTTGGGCTCAGGCCTTGTCAGTGCTTGCTACTTTGAAGCCTCTGGCACGTGTCAGTGTCTATAGGGTTGGTTCCTTTAGCCAGATATTCATAAGGGCTTTGCAATGGACTTTGGCTGTTCAGTGGCCCTTCTTTATTAATTCTTTGGCTTTTATCATACAGTTAATGAAGATGTTTCATGACCATGTTCATTAGTGGTTTCAGTCTCTGTTGGCAACCAGTAGACTGTGATTCCTTCTCCCTTGGCCACAGTCACCTCAGTCCTGGGGTGGGAGTGGGTAATTTCAAAGGGAGGACGGTTCAAGGGTCCTGGTTGTCTGCAGAGCACCACACTCAGTGTTCTGGCAATGAGAGCAGTCCTTGTGTTGCAGGCTTTTCAGGATCCCCTTACCAGAAGTGTAGTTGTGATACATAGTCTTGTCTGGTATCCCCACAAACATGGGGGGGGGCACATTCTTCTCTTTTTTTCGAGGACATGAGGATTTGGTTATGGATGGATCTCTTCTCAGCGGTTTCTAGTGGCAAAGCACATCCCAAGGAAATCAACGTTCTGGCTGACAGCCTCAACAGCAACATTCTTGCCTCACAAGTGGTCCCTAAATGTGAAGGTTGTAGCTTGTATTTTTTTGGCATTGGTGCACTCTGTGTTGCTTCCTTGTCCAACACCACATGCCGCAGCTATTATGCCACTGTTCCCTCTCTGGGACAGTAACCTATGGAAGTTCTGGTACTTGCTTTGGCCCCCAGAACAACTTTACACTTATCCCTGTTCCCTTTATAAAGTTTCTTCAGAAAGCAGCCCGTTGCAGAGCTGCAGTGATTCTTATAGCCCCTGTTTGGCCTCGTCATGTGGTGTTTCACTTCCACAGGATACTGGATCCCATTCTGGATCTTATTTTTCATCTAGCAGGTCTAGATCCCCCTGCAACCTTCAGTCCCTCAAGTTAACTGCATGATTTCTCCAGTTCCCTTTATGGCCAGAAATCCCAACCCTTTCACAGGATGTTCATATATTGTCATCTCAGAAGCAATCTACTAGGAAGATGTATTCCAGTAAATGGAAGAGGTTCATTTTGTGAGCAGAATCTAGAGGATTGGATCCTGCCTCCGCTCCTATTGAGTCTGTTTTCGATTTTTTTCTCGGAGTTATTTGTCAGGTTCCAGTTTTTCAGTGATTAAAGTACATTTAGTAGCTATTTCTAATTTTCATGTTGGCAAGGATAATGTGCCTTTGGCTTCCCTCAAAATTTCGAAAGTGTTCAAGACTATCTTTTTGCTGTGTCTTCTAGTACTGGATCTAGTCCCTGCCTGGGAGTTACCCTTTGTCTTGCAAGTATACATGCAGGTCCTCCATTTGAACCTTCAGCTAGTTCTGATTTGAAGCCCTTAACTTGGAAAACTTTGTTTTTTGTAGCAATTTATTTCCTAAGGAGGGTTTTGTAGTTACAAACTCTTGATTCTTCACCTCCTTATTTGGTTTTCATAAAAGCAGGGATGTTCTTCGTGTTTCACTGTTAGTCATCACATTTAGGTTATCCCTGCCAGGGTAGCCCTTGGCCGGCCTGAATACTAGAGGCGTAGTATTTCTGCGTCGGTTGTTGTCACTTCAGGACTGACGTCAGGTCGTCAGTAGTATAAAGTAAGGCGGCCGACGCCATTACCTCAATCTTTCATGCCACGGAGCCAGAAGCAGTTCGCACGAGTGCCAGTCGGCTGCTACCTGAGTTTCATCTTCTGAATTGAAGCTGAAGTCTTCTAAAGCTAAGCACCCCGTTGGGGATTGTTTTTTCTTGCACTAACCAATGTCAGAAAAAGTTAACAATTGTCTCGCCTGTGGAAAGCAAATACCACACCGAGACTTTCATTCTTACTGCTTCACTTGCTTAAGCCCAGACCACAACATCCCTGCTGTCACTTTTGTGATTTGTTCAACGCCAGAACTATACGTCATCGGGCCCTTATTGTAGCTAGATATTTTCGCTTAGTCCTTGAATTCCGATATGGCTTCAGTAAGCCATCCGACAGCAGATCTTCCGAAAAAATGTACGGATTAAGACAGAGACAGACCGCACAGGTCCAAGCCTACCAGCGATGCTTCTGTTAAGCTAGTCGTCAGTTTGGTCCTCAGTGAGGCGCTTTCGCAGCTCCTGATGCCAGCTTCTGTGGATTCGCAGCTGCTACCGAGACCCTTTCGGCGTCCGGTATGCCACAAAACTCTTCTTCGACTAAGGATCCTATGGTTTTCTCTCCCTTGGATGGGTCCGGAGCCGCTGAGCAGGCACCGGCTTCCAAAGAAGTACTTTGTGCTACCGATTCTCGACACAGACTTCTTTCGCGTCTACCATTCTTTCGAAAACGAGTTTCTAAGGTCCAGGGTATGAACCACGCCCAAGAAACCCACGACCCACTCTCAGGCACCTGCTTCCTTGCCTCAGTCTCAAATGCTTAAAATGGCAGAAGACCTTATCATGCTTATCAGGGGAAGCCAAGCTACCCCTTCCAAAAGAAAAAGAGATCTGTCCCCTGTAGTTTTGTCTGAACAGGAGTCTAATGATTCTGATGCATCTGAAAATGAAGACATGCAATGCCTTTGTGCTTATGAGGATTCTGATGCAGAGGATTTCATTCCCTCAGCCTCTCCACCTGAGGACTTTTCCTTTGGGAAACCCTTCATTCCTTAAGGGAGCATTTCCAATGGGAATGTCAGGACTACCCTCAGTCTAAAAAGAGACTCAGGAAATTCTTAGCTCTTCCACAGCACAGACCCCTGGCCATTCCCATAATCCTGGATGTTATGGACAATGTTTTCCTGGAATCCAGTTTGAATCCTGACACCCTACCTCCTGCACCCAGAAAACCTGACCGGTATTAGAGTCCCTAACTCGCACAAATTTCTTTTCAAAAATCTTACTGCTGACCCTGTGGTAATTTCTCAAGGACCTAAAGGTATTAAAGCAACCTCTGCTAAGAATCCCCACCCCCTCAGATAGGGATTCCCGAGCACTAGACAGATGGGGTAAAAAAGTATACACCTCTGCTACTCTTATTGTCAGAGCACTAAATTGCCAGTTCCATATGCTAAAATTTCAGCAACATACTATGGAACTTCTAAAACAAAAAGTGTCTTCCTTTCCTGCTTGTGCAGAATCTAAAGAGTTAATGCATTCTGCAAGTCAAGTAACTAAGCACACCTTGCACTGTGGTTTTGATGCCCTAGAAAAGTCACCGGTACTGTCCTTAGAAGGCATGCATGGCTTAAGGAACAGCCCTTGTCAGACCATGTTAAATCTAAATTGTTGGATGCACCCTTGCATAAAGACAACTTATTTGGCACTAAGGCAGAGGAGGTCTTAAAAAAGATGGAAGAAAAAGCTAAATCTACACAGACAGTTAAGGATTTCTTACAGGTCCAGCCACCAAGGTTCAGTAGGCATTGCCCTTCCAAGTACTGGTCCTTTCCTGCTCCCACCAGGCCAGTTCAACCCAGACCCCGTGGAAGCAGATGCCCCCAGACAGCAGCCACAGGGAATGCAGAGATCAAAACAGTGGAATTCCTCCACTTCAAAAACACGAAGTTCTAAGCCACCCCCTCATGGTAAGAACTCACAATGACTCTCCACCACCCCCTTCATCTGCCTACCTTCACTTATCCCTAGGACGAAAACTCCTTTCATGCAAGCACTTGGGCCACCACTACCAGCAACCGCTGGGTCCTCAACATAGTGTCCCAGAGATACAGATTTTCTTTCCACACTATTCCAACCCCAAAAGGGTTCCCGGATCTACCTCCAAACAAGTGGGCAGAGGTGCAAAAGCAAGTCCTTTCCTGCTCTCTATGAGGGCAATAGAGCACGTTCCTGCAGAATAGAAAGGCCAAGGTTTCTACTCCTGACTTTTTCTGGTACCCAGGACACCTGGCGCTCCATCCTCGATCTATCCATTCTAAACACCTTCCTGGTGATACCAAAATTCAAAATGCTCACCCTCCAGCAACTGCTACCTATGCTGTCCAAAGATGCTTGGCTAGCTACCCTAGACCTAAAAGAGGCCTACCTCCACATTCCTATCAGGGAATCATGCAAGAAATACCTATGTTTCAGGGCAGGATCTCTGCACTTCCCTTTGGCTTATCTACAGCTCCCAGAGTTTTCACAAAATGTCTGGCTCCGGCCATTGCCTTTTGCAGACAAAGGAATATCCAAATTTACCCATATTTAGACTGCCTAATTCAGGCAGACAGTCAGGAAAAGCTGCTCAAGCACCTGGCCTTTGTAAAGTCCCTACTGATGACCTCCCTAGGGTACACTATCAGTGAAAAGAAATCCAAACTAGTACCCACCCAAAAGATTATATTCCTGGGAGCAAGTCTGGACACAGCATCCCAGATGGCATTCCTTACACCAGAAAAGCAAACTTACCTGACAGCCTACTTCTGTCAACTAGCCACCAGACCCCAGTTATCTGCAAGGAAAATCCTGCAAGCTCAGGGGTTCATGGCATCTTGCATTCTACTCATTCCATATGCCAGACTGCATATGAGGAAACTTCAGTGGTACCTAAAAAGCCTTTGGTGTCAACACTGTCAAGACCTGGAAACTCTTATACCCATGATACTTTGCCTCAGGAAATATTTTCTTTGGTGGGCAGCAGCATGCTTCCACAAGGGACTACCTTTCTCACCACCCCCCACCGCCCAGACCCTCACCACATACGCATCAGACTATGCCTGGGGTGCACACCTGGATGGCAGGTGCATACAGGGCCAGTGGAGCCCACAGTAAATCCATCTGCACATCAACCAAAAAGAGATGTTAGCTGCTGTCCAGCACGCATTGACAGCTTTCAGGCCCCTTCTCTCCCCAGGGTTCTCCTGATCAAAACAAACACCACTGTGATGTGGTATATCATCAAGCAGGGAAGAATTCACTCCTACTCTCTAGGCAGGCTGGCCATGACCCTTTAGCACACAGCCTCTGCCATGCAACTACATCTGTTAGCGCAATTCCTGTCAGGTTCTCTAAACTCTCTGGCAGATCACTTAAGCAGAAATCCTCTGGACTCACACAAGTGGCAGCTAGACAAAAAAACGTTCACCCTAATAACTCAGAAATGGGGCACCCCGGAAGTCGACCTCTTTGCCTCCCACACCATCAGCTCAGCAAGTTCTGCACCAGGGAGCATCACTGTATGGCTTGGAAAGTGGATGCCCTGTCCTTCCCCTGGGTTAATCTATCGGTCTATGCCTTTCCTCCACTACCTTTCATTACCAGGGTACTGCTCAAAATAAGGGAGGAAAAACCAAGGACAATTCTCATTGCTCCAGACTGGCCTCGCCAATGCTGGTACCCACTGCTGTGCAGCCTGTCCCCACTGCCACCATGGCATCTCACTCAGACCCCAACCTTCCTGACCCAAAGGGAAGGAGAATTCATGCATCCTCAATTGAAGACCCTCAATTTGGCAGCTTGGCTTATTCCCTAACCACTGATCAATCTGCCAACCTCAGTAAACAGGTTCTAGATGTTATACGTGAGGCCGGGCACCCTAGCACTAGAAAGTCTTATGCTGACAATTGGAAAAGGTTCTGCACCTAGATTCAGGCTAAGGGAGCTGATACAGTACAGCCCTCCCTCCCTCTCATCCTGGATTACCTAGCTGATCTGCTACTCAGTGGTCTCTCTTTTTCCTCTATTAAAATTCATGCCTCTGTTATCTCTGCTCATTTCCTCACTGAGCAGCCCCTTTTCTCACACCCTCTGATCAAACAGTTCCTAAGAGGGGCTAGCAACATGAGGCCACCCAGAAGAGCACCTACCCTAGCTTGGGACTTTAACTTTGTGTTGGAAAAGCTCATCCTGCCCCCCTTCAAACCAGCATCTTCAGCAGACTTAAAATTTCTCTCCTGGAAGACAGCTTTTCTTCTGGCCATCACTTCAGCCAGAAGGGTTTCCAAGCTACAAGCACTCATGGCTGTGGAGTCCTTCATCATCTTCCATGCTGACAGGGTTTCCCCTCAGGACTAACCCATCCTTCATGCCAAAAGTGGTGTCCAGTGTGGCTCTCAACCAATCCATTCATTTGCCCACATTTTTCTCTAACCCACAGAACAAGGGGAAAAGGATCCTGCACTCTCTAGATGTGCACAGACAGCTCAGATTCTATCTAGACAGGACTAAATCATTCAGAAAGTCTGATCAATTGCTGGATGTTATGTGATCCTATCTCGCCTACATTCTGACTGATGGGTTCGGAGCCGATCCCTCGGCTCCGACTCGGCACGCTTATGCCAAAGAGCGAAGTCTCTTATTGGCTGAGCTTACTATATCCCAGGATGCACCACTACCAGTCCCCCAGATCTCGTTTGCCGCTAACAAGCAAAGACGTGGTCTCGAGCTTGGCTGAGCTAAGTAGTGTTTTTTCACTAACTTTTCTGTCAGGATTTTCTTTAAAATTCAACAAAAAGCTGTTTTAACAGCTATCTAGTGGTTTTTGTGCTTGAATGAGTATTTTCCTTGGTAAAATATTGTGTAGTGACTGTGTTTTGGACAGACTAGAGGTCCCATCGGAGTTGAAGGGCCTTCCCCTGTCAGTTCGTTGTTGGCTAATTCCTGTTTTCTTTTAAGGTTATTGATTTTACTACTTTTGGTGTTGTGTTAGTCCTTATTAAAAGGACAGGAAAGTAAAGAAGAAGAGAGAACAAGAAAAATTCCATAGTGTTAGTCAGTGTGTTTCTTGTGTTCCTTCTTGGCTAGTTTTCTGTGTTTGGATTGCCATAATGTCACAGGCTCCTAGGCCTTCAGGATTTAAAAAGTGCACTAAGTGCAATTTTAAGATGTCGATCACAGACGACCACTCTCTCTGTGTATATTGTTTGGGCGCCAAACATTTGCAGGAGTCCTGCAGCGTGTGTCACGCGTTTTCCTCGAGGGTCCTCCAAGAGAGGAAAAATAAGCTTATTTTGAAAGGCCTTATCAAACCCTCTTTTGAAGAAGCTTTAGCATCCTCTCCTCCTGCTAAAGAAAGGCGCCGGCTCCGACCAGTCCGTCGGACCCGACCGCCAAAAGACATAGGCAGGCTTCTCCTTCGCTCCACGGACTTCGGACCCGAGGGTGGAACGCTCTGCCTCAATGCCTGGAGCCCCGCCTCCTCTGGTCTGGGAGCCGACGGCTGGGGCATCGAGCGGGTCACCTTCATCGGCTCCACTGATCTCGGAGCCGATGAAGGTTGTCCGCCAGACACTTCCTCCTCGGCGCCAAGTCCTCTTCGCACCGATGGAAATTGGATTGACTCCCTCGGCGCCGATAGTTATCGAGTCGCCGAGCCGGTCCCTTAGTCCTGGAGCCGTTGGAGAGACCTACTCGACCCGCTCGGTCTCTTCCAGGTCATCTAGGATGTCAGATTCGACATAGACAGGGTGCTCCAAAGACTGTTCCAGTCCCCAGTCTTTCAAAAATTTGTTTCGCTCCGACCCAATTGGCTTCGGAGCCGATAGCCCATTCCATTGCCATTCCTCCTCTGACGCCTGCCCGCCGGAGCAGGTGCTGTTGGAGCCGGTGGAGATCCTAGGGTCGGCTCCGACCCTTACTCCAACCCCGCCTTCGGTTCCGAGTTTGGCACGCGGACTTCTTCGGCCGGACCCGGGGTGACGTTTGGGACCTATGCTGTCGGTTCCAGCCTCCCTCTCGGTGCTTCGGCTGCGGGACTTCCGTCTGCTATCATGGCTCGGGACCGGACACTCCCAGGATTCTGGGGTCCGGCTTAGAGCTATGAGGAGTGCCTTGGCCAAGTCTTCTTCGCCATCCCTACGGCTTTACCGCACCTTCCCTGGGCGTGGAGACTGGGTCTTTGGCAGTTCCCCTGTCCCTAGGCAGCGGAGCCCTGGGCCTGAGGTTACCCCCACTGGGGTTCCCTCCTCCTGAGGGTTCTTCGGAGTTGTCTTCGGAGGAGCCCCAAGGAAGAGATCGTGCAAGAGGAAGCACGTGGACTCCCAGTCTCTTACATCGGACACTGATCTTGATGATGCGGAGGGGTCCCCAAAGTCGTTCTCGGATGATGTCTCATTCGCAGACATTTTAGAGATCCTTAAGCAACGAGGCGGCTGGATATCCAAACCCCCCTCTGCTGATGAGTCAGTGCTTCTCAAGGCCTTTGGGGCTCAGCCCTCCGCCTCCTGGGTGTCTCCGCCCTTCGACGAGCTGCTGGATTTGGTTTGTCGGAGGGCGTGGGAACATCCAGATACTGTGGAACCAGTGCCTTCTCGCCTAACAAATTTTTGTCTGCCCCACCCGAGAAGGAGTTCTTGACAAAGGCGTGCCTGTAGATGCCATGGTGGTGGCATCTGCTACACAACAGGACGTGGCAGAGGCTTCAACGTCTGTCCATCCTCCTAATAAGGAGTCTAGGAGCATGGACCGATACGGAAGCACCCTGACTTCAGCGGCCTTTACACTAAGGTCCCTGAATTATTTGGCACATTTTACCAGGCTACAGAGGGATCTGGTCAAGGAGCTGTCAGATTCCTCTCAGGTAACCTACCTGAGCAGCTAGCCCAGTCGGTTAGCTCTCAGTTGGCTATCCTTACCTCGATTTCTAACTCGTCCATGAGGCTCATTTCATATGCGGCCAAGGGCGGCAGAGCGGCAGGCACAGGCGTGGCTCACGGAGACAAGCCTGGCTCCGCTTGTGTCATTTTGGAGGCCTTCAAGTCTTCCTTCGCCGACGCTCCCTTTGATGGGTCCTCTTTGTTTGGACCTAAGGTTAAAGACACTCTTACCCGCTGTGAGCAAGAGGGGAAAAACTTTATCTGCCGAGGTGCACATTATTCCACTCCCTTCGGCCTTATCCCAAGGCTAAAGGAGGAGGGAAGATGTGGTTCGCAAATCACGTAAGTTTTTTCCTCAACAGCAGGAAGATTCCCTTCCAGAGGCAGAGGACGGGAAATTTTTCTGGGAGACGCCCCAGAGGCGGCAGAGGGCCCCGCAATTCTGGAGACCGCGAGTCCTTTCGTGGCTCTTCAGCCTCCCACACTTCATGAGGGATTGCCCGGCTGTGCTGCTCCGGAGCCAGTCGGGTGCCGTTTTGCCAAGCACCTAAAAGCCTGGGAGTCTATCACTCAGGACAGATGGGTGCTTCGGATTATTGCTGGAGGTTACACCATTCCCTTCACACACTCGCCCCCACCGTCCAAAAAAAATCCCGGACCCACCACCCAGTCAAAGGGAAATTGCAGCCGCAGAAGGCCAAAGCTGCTAGAAAAGGAGTCATCCAACCGTCCCCACAGACCAGATCGTATCCGAAATTACTCAAGGTTCTTTTAGTGCCAAAAGACAGGGGACCTGAGACCAATATTGGATCTCAGCAAACTAAACCAGTCCGTCATGAAGTCCAAATTCCGAATGGTCACTTTACAATCCATTCTCCCATTGTTGGAGAAGGATGTTTGGATGTGCTCCATAGATCTCAAGGACGCCTATTATCACATACCGATACATCAGGCATCCAGGAGGTATCTGCACTTCAGCCTGGGAGACAGTCATTTCCAATTTTGTGCACTGCCCTTTGGTCTCACCACAGCCCCCAGGGTGTTCACCAAGTGTTTGGCAGTAGTGACTGCTCACCTGAGGAGTCTTGGATTCCAAGTGTTTCCCTATCTGGACGACTGGCTCCTGACTGCCACCACCAGGCATCTACTAATAGACAACCTCAAAGCCACCATCTCCCTGGGTGCTACCCTGGGAATTACATTCAATTGGTCAAAGTCTGTCTTGCTGCCCTCTCAGCGCATAAGATTCATAGGAGCAGAGATAGACTCAAAATTGATGCGCGTCTTTCTTCCTACCGAAAGGATTCAGACTTTACAAGGTCAAGTTCAAGCCCTGCTTCCAAGATCCAAAGCCTCAGCCAGGATGGTCCTGCAACTTTTAGGTTCGATGTCTGCCACGGTTCTCCTAGTTCCACTGGCAAGATTGCACATGAGGATTCTTCAGTGGCTGTTATCGACACAATGGTCCTTTCAGAATCTCCCCCTCAATCACCCCATTCTGATTACAGAAACGTGCAAACGGGACCTCCGCTGGTGGCTTCAGCCATCCAGTCTGAATCAGGGAAGACCTTTTGTTATCCCCCCTCCGGTGGCCACCCTGGCGACGGATGCCTCCCAGACAGGGTGGGGGGGGCATTGTCTGGGCAGGTTAGTTCAGGGTTCTTGGCTTCCAGACGAAACCTTTCTCCATATCAATGTATTGGAAATGAGGGCTGTACTTCTGTCCCTACAGGCCCTCCACAAGTTTCTCCCTCAAGGCATTATCGCTATCCACACGGACAACATGTCGGTGGTCTGGTATCTAAACAAACAAGGAGGGACCAGATCTTACCCCCTTTGCAGAGAGGCCATGAGGGTGTGGGAATGGGCTGTAGCTACCAACCGTTTCTTGGTAGCGACCCACATTCCAGGGAAATCCAATATATTGGCAGACAGATTAAGCAGGACGATTCTCTCTTCTCACGAGTGGTCCCTGAACGAAACAGTAGCAGCTCAGGTTTTCAGAAGATGGGGGACCCCGTGCTGCGACCTGTTTGCAACACCACAAAACACAAAGTGCAAAAGGTTATTCTCCTTGACTCCGCGTCAGGGGGAGGCAGCTACGGATGCTCTGGCCCAACCTTGGCCAACAGGACTACTTTATGCCTTTCCTCCGGTCCCACTTCTCCCAAAGTCATCCAGAAAGCTTCTCAATTGGGGTCCACAATGATACTAATTGCTCCGCACTGGCCTCGTCAGGTATGGTTCCCCTACCTAAAGAAACATGCTGTGGACGATCCTTGGTTTTGGATCTAACTCGGATCTGCTGATTCATCAGTCGGGACGACAACACCAGTCCCTTCACACTTTGAAATTGACAGCTTGGCTCCTCCACTTCCGACTTTAGTCAGAAATCACACCTTAGACCCTGAAGTTATTTACATTTTATCTTCGCCCACAAACCCACCACTAAGAAATTGTACCTCAGTAAGTGGAAGAGGTTTGCTATCTGGGCTCAACTCAGGGCTTAGACCCTATCACTGCCCGATACCAGAGGTTTTGAAATTTTAACATCCTTGTTTAATCAAGGATCTTCAGTCTCTACTATTAAAGTCCAACTAGCAGCTATCTCCAAATTTCACGAATCCATGGATCCACCGTTGATGAGCAGCAGATTATGCAAAACTTTCATTAAAGGTGCTGGGCTGTTAAGACGCCGAGTTTTTCATCCTGCGCCTCCGTGATCTTGATTTGGTACTTCGTGCCTTAACATCTTCCCCTTTCGAACCGGCTGCTACATGTGAGTTAAAATATCTGTCTTGGAAAACTGCCTTCTTAGTTGCAATTACCTCTGCAAGAAGAGTTTCAGAGCTTCAAGCCCTATCTATCAAACCACCGTACTTGATTTTTCACAAGGATAGAGTATCACTTAGGCCTAACCCATCTTTTGTTCCAAAGGTTTGTTCTAATCTCTGTCTCCAACAATCTCTAGAGCTACCAGTTTTCTTTCCAAAATTCTCCAACGAAGCGGAATACACCCTCCATAAGTTGGATGTTCACAGGCAATTGCACTTCTGTCTAGACAGGACTCAACAAATTCGAAAATCAGACCAGTTGTTTGTGTCCTTTTCAGATAATAAATTGGGTAAAACCATCACTAAAGCTACTATCTCCAAATGGATTAGAGATTGCATAACTCAGTCTTATTCCTCTTCAAATAAGCAACTTACAACATCTATCAAAGCTCACTCTACCAGAGCTATGGCTACTTCTATTGCTTTTCATTCCAAGCTCGCTATTTCTGAGATTTGTGCTGCGGCTACTTGGTCCAACCCGCACACTTTCATTTCCCACTATAAATTGGATGTGGCATCTAAAGGGCGAGCATCATTTGGTTCCACGGTACTCAGGAGTGTTTTCCAGTGAGCCACCCAGGATTCAGGTGCTAGGGACGCTGTCCCATCAGTCAGAATGTAGGCGAGATAGGATCACATAACATCTTTTAGTTATGTACTCACCATAACTTCAGATGTTTGGGATCCATCTCGCCTACATTCCTAATACCCACCCTCCTTCCCCCTGCCTTGGAGATCAGAAGAGATTGAACGGTTTTGAGTTCTACTGTTTTTTATCTTGTTTCATCTGACGATGTTATATAAGCAGCATGTGTGTCTGTGTATGTATGCGGACAAACTAGATCTGGGGGACTGGTAGTGGTGCATCCTGGGATATAGTAAGCTCAGCCAATAAGAGACTTCGCTCTTTGGCATAAGCGTGCCGAGCCGGAGCCGAGGGATCGGCCCCGAACCCATCAGTCAGAATGTAGGCGAGATGGATCCCAAACATCTGAAGTTATGGTGAGTACATAACTAAAAGTTAGCTTTGCTGCAGGAGCTGAGGGCAAAGTCATCTCCAAAGAATTTCTAAATGTATAGCAAACTGCATCCATTTCTGTTACAAGCAACATGAAAAGCCTCCCCCTAAGGGTCTATATTACATCGTCGAACTCACAGGAGCTCAATCGATGTAATATCGAACCAAGAATTTTGAAATCCAAAATGTATGAGCACACAGAACAGTGATTTTTTTTCCCAGGGAAAAAAAATCGGTGTTCTGGTACAAAAACAAAAAAAAAGACGTACACTTTAAACTTATACTAATGTAGGGGTCTGTGCCCCCCACAACCCTGAACGTGGGGGTCTGTGCCCCCCACACCCCCTACTTAAATATACCAACTCCGAGATTGCACCACAGTGGAGGAAATAACAAAGCTGCGAAAATAGCCCACCGCTATTTTCACATTTCAAACATATGGGTTCGATATTACAACGTTCAGACTTATATGAGCTCGACATTGTAATATAGACTTTCCTCCTAAGGGGGTCAGGACTCACTCCATCAGAGCAGCCTCCACCTCTGCAGCTTTCCTCAGAGGAGTCCCCACCAGGGACATCCTGCAGGCTGCCACCTGAACATCTGTTCACACTTTCACGAAACATTACCACCTGCCTATCTTCTCCAAATCCAGGGCAGGCTTTGCCACTGCAGTCTTGCAGGGCATCCTAGCCAGCCCCTAGTCTCCTTGACTGCCTCCACCCTTTCCTCAGCTTTGGGAATCAACCCTAATGTGATGACTGCAACAGTGAAACACGAAGAATATAGTAGAGTTGTGTACACTTATAAATGTAGATGTCTGAATGTATTCACTGTTGCAGTCCTACATGTTCTTCGTGTTTCACTGTTGCAGTCCTAATATATGGGTTATCTGGCTCCCGGTAGCCCTCAGCCAGCCCGAATACCAGTGTCCTTGGCCTTGGTTGTAAAACTGATATCAGAACGTCAGGTATAAAAGGAGGCAGCCAATGCCATTTCCTCAGTTTTTCTTGCTACGGAGCCTGAAGCAGATGCAATTCGCACTAGTGCCAGTCGGCAGTTTACCTTCTTTTTGCTTTCTGACTACTAAGTTGAAGACACCTTCAGATAAGTACCCCATTGGGGATCCTCTTTTCTTGCTGTAACAAATGTTAGATAAAGTTAATAACTGTCTTGCCTGTGAAAAACAGATTCCGCACCGTGATTTTCATTCCTATTGTATAACTTGTTTGGGCCTTGAGCGCGACGTCCCTAATTGCGATCTCTGTGCCTCCTTTAACCCGTGTACCATACGCCATAGAGGTAAGATTTTGTATAAACATTTCGGAGTCTGGCCTAAGTTCATCGGTATAGCGTCTTCTGGTCTCCCGGCTTCGGATATACCTAGAAAATGCAAAGACAAGGACCGTGACAGGCCTAGGGTTAAATCTGCTGAGGACGCACCAGTGAAATTGGGCGTCAGCCCAGTGGTAGTCAGTGAGGTTCTTTCGCAGCCCCTGCAGTCCGCAGATTTTCAGCCGTAGGCCTCTGCCGAGACCTTTACTGAGTCCTCCATACCGCAGTCTGCTTTTCATCTTCAGACACTATGCCTGTCGCCTCCTCAGATGGATCCGGAGCCGCTATGCAGGCACTGGCGCCTCTTCTCTTCGACATGAGGACAGATCCAGACCGACTGCCTTAGGCCATACTTCTGCATTTGCTAGGCCTCCCGAGTCCCTCCGGATTGCTAGCAAACCTTCCAGCCGCAAACCTTTTCACAGGCAGGCATCGGCCTCCCCTACTGTGCCTCAGTCGGTAAAGATGGCTGGTGATTTTTCACTGATTAGGGGCTCTCATCCTCCCCCTTCCAAGAGGGCTAGGGAATTGTCTCCTGATGTTTTGTCCGTGTCAGAGTCTGAGGTTTCCAGTGTTTCTGCTGGTGAAGAAGAAAATTCTCAACTTTTTCTAGCTTTGAGGATTCTGATGCTGAGGACTGTATCCCTTCTGCCTTCCCTCCAGAAGATGTTTCCTTTAGGGATACTTTGCATACTCTTAGGGGGCACTTTAAATGGGAATGTCAGGATTTTCCCCACTCTAAGAAGAGAATCAGGGAATTTTTGGCTTTGCCACAGCATAAGCCTCTGGCGATAATCCAGTTTTGGAAGTTGTGGATTATGTCTGTATGGAAAATTCTTTAACTCCTAATTCTGTCCCTCCTACCCCCAGAAAACCTGATAGGTATTATAGGGTTCCTGATTCTCACCAATTCCTTTTTAAAAACCCTACTGCTGATCCTGGGATTATTTCTCAAGGCCCCAAGGGTGTTAAGGCTATTATTGCTAAAAACCCTGTTCCTTCTGATAAAGAATCTAGGGCCTTGGACAGGTGGGGTAAAACAGTCTATAACTGCAACCCTTGCCATTAGATCTGTGAATTGCCTTTTTCACATGCTTAAGTATCAACATACTTTGGAGACTTTTAAGACTAAACTTGGGGATATTCCTTCCATGTCGGAGAACAAAGATTTACAAGACTTACTGAATTCTGTCACTCTAGTTAATAAACATTCATTACATTGTGGTTTTGACACTTTGGAGGCTTCCTGCAGAGCAACAGCAACTGGTTCCGTTATTAGAAGGCATGCCTGGCTCAGGGAGCAGCCTCTTTCTGAACCTGTTAAATCTAAATTTCTGGATGTTCCTTTGCACAAGAACAATCTTTTTGGTAATAAGGCTGAGGAGGTACTGAAGAAGTTGGAGGATAAGGCGAAATCTATGCAAGCTGTGAAAGATTTCCTGCAGGTTCACCCTTTCAAGAATTGGTCTTTCCCTGATCCTGGCAAGCAGGGTTGCTCTAGGCCTAGAGGTTTCAGATTTTCCAGAGGACAGGCTTCTGCCCTTCAAAGGGCTAAACAATGGCATTCTTCGGCTAAATTGGGGAGTTCTAAGCCAGTTTCCCAAAGCAAGCATTCTCAATGACTCTGGCCTTCTTGTGCCTACCTCTGCAGGCCCTGGGTTTCCTTTGGGAGGAAGGTTAGCCAGGTTTGCAGAGGTATGGTCTACCATCACAGACAACAAATGGGTGCTCAGTATTGTAAACCAAGGTTACAAGTTTTATTTTCACACCTTCCCTGTTCTGAAAGGGTACCCAGACATACCCAGAGCTCTCAGGACAGAGGTAGAAAGTCACATTTCTTCTCTACTGACCATGGGGGCTATAGAGCCAGTTCCTGTAAATCAGGCATGCCTAGTTTTTTATTCAAGACTTTTTCTGGTACCCAAAAAAGGGGGCACCTGGCACCCTATTCTGGATCTGTCTATTCTAAACACTTGTCTGGTGATTCCCAAGTTCAAGATGCTCACTCTTCAACAGTTGCTACCCATGCTGGGCAAGGATTCATGGCTGGTAACTTTGGATTTCAAGGAGGCTTATCTGCACATTCCAATAAGGGAAAGTTGCAGGCAGTTCCTTCGCTTCAGGGCTGGGGAGCAACACTTTCTATTCTCTTCACTGCCCTTTGGCTTATCTACTGCTCCCAGAGTTTTTACAGAGTGCCTGGCTCCGGCCATTGCTTTTTGCAGGCAAAGAAACATCCAAATGTATCCTTATCTGGACTGTCTCATTCAAGCAAACTCCCCAGAACAACTAGAAAAGGATTTGGACTTCGTGAAGAACATTCTCTCCTCTTTGGGTTACACTCTCTCAATGAAAAGAAGTCAATGTTGGTTCCTACAAGGGAGATTGTTTTCCTGGGAGCGAGCCTGAATACAGCCACCCAGAATGTATTCCTCCCTCAAGAGAAGCAAGAAGATGTTTCTGCTTACTTCAAGAATTTGGCAAGCATGACCCAGCTCTCTGCAAGCACTGGGCTTCATGTATTCTGATAATCCCATATGCAAGGCTGCATATGAGAAAACTTCAGTGGTACCTCAAGAATCTTTGGTGTCAATACACACAAGACTTAGACTTGATTCTTCCCTTAATTCCCTGTCTACAAATGGAGTTCCTCTGGTGGGCGACAGCCTGTTCTCAGAACAAGGGTCTAACTTTCCGACCACCTCCTGCCAGCCAGACTTTCACCACAGATGCCTCAGATTATGCATGGGGGGGGGGGCTCATCTGGAAGGCAGGGGCATACAGGGGACTTGGAGCACCCAGCAGATTCACCTACACATAAACGTAAAGGAAATGATGTCAGTGCAGCAGGCCTTGCTGGCTTTCAAGGGCCTACTCTACCCTGGGACTCTGCTGATCAGGACAGACAATACCACAGTCATGCGGTACATCAACAAGTGGGGGGGGCTCACTCATCCGTTGTGCCGACAAAGCATGAGCAGCTTCCATGGGTATACATCTAATCGCCCAGTTTCTTCCAGGGAGGCTGAATTCCTTGGCGGATCAATTGAGCAGACATGTTCTGGATCCTCACGAGTGGCAACTGAACAAAGTCATTTTCCATCGCATCACTCAGCATTGGGCACTCCATATGTGGGTCTTTTCTCCTCTCACACCAACCATCTCCTTCCAACCTTCTGCACCAGGGAGTTTCACAACAAAGCTTGGAGAGTGGATGCACTGCCCTGCCCATGGACACAACTTTCAATTTATGCATTCCCTCCTCTGCCTCTTCTTCCCAGAGTGCTGACAAAGATAAGGGATGAAAAACCCAGGGCTATTCTTATAGCACCAGATTGGCCCAGGCAGCATTGGTATTTCCTTCTTCTCAGCTTTTCCCAGGCTCAGCCTTGGCATCTTCCCCTGGTACTATATCTGTTGGTTCAGGAAGGAGGAAAGTTTCTTCATCCTCATCTTCAAACTCTGCATTTAACTGCCTGGTTAATTCTTTAAATCTTTCCCAACAGGTGGTGGAAGTTCTTCATGAAACCAGGAGGCCTAGCACCAGAAAATCCTATGTTGATAAATGGAAGAGAGTTTGCTCTTGGATGCAGACTAAAGGACAAGACTCTTCTCATTTTTCTCTTTCCCTCATTCTTGATTACCTAGCAGGCTTGCTTAATGGTGGACTTTCTTTTTCTTCAATCAAAATTCATGCTTCAGCAATTTCTGCTCATTGCTCTTTTGAGCAACCCATTTTTTCTCACCCCTTAATGAAGCAGTTCGACCTCGCAGAAGAGCTCCTACTGCTGCTTGGGATCTAAATTTTGTCCTGGGAAAGCTTACTCTACCTCCCTTTGAGCCAGCTGCCTCTGCAGATTTGAAGTTTCTCTCTTGGATGACTGCTTTTCTTTTGGCTATTACTTCAGCCAGAAGAGTTTCGGAGCTAGAAGCCTTAATGGCAGTAGAACCTTTCATCATTTTTTATTCCGATCGGATTTCTCTGAGAACTAACCCCTCCTTTATGCCCAAGGTGATTTCCAGTCTGACCCTTAACCAGTCTCTTCACCTGCCTATCTTTTTCAATAATCCCCGCTGAGATTTTATTTAAACAGGACTAAATCCTTTCGAAAATGTGAACAGTTGTTGGTTAGTTTTGCTCCTGGGGCTCAAAGTAAAGCTATTTCGAAACAAACCATTTCCGAATGGATTGCTCATTGTATACACTTTTGTTACCTGCAGCATGGGAAGGTTCCCCCTCAGGGTATTAGGACCCACTCTACTAGAGCAGCCTCTACCTCTGCAGCTTTTCTGAGAGGTATGCCTACTAAGGACATTCTAGAAGCAGCTGCTTGGTCTTCTGTCCATACTTTCACTAAGCATTACAATCTACCTTTGTTTTCTAAATCCAGGGCTGGTTTTGCCTCTGCAGTTTTGCAGGGCCTTCTTACCAGCCCTTAATCTGTGATTCATCCTCCCCTCTTTGTCTTTTTCCTGGGCTTTGGGAATCAACCCATATGTTAGGACTGCAACAGTGAAACACGAAGAACATAGTACAGTTGTGTACACTTACCATAAATGTAGATGTTCGAGTGTATTCACTGTTGCAGTCCTGGTTTCCCACCCTCCATTACCCCTCTTTTCCTAAGGCACAGACTACTTATTTTTATTTTTTGGATGGCATGTTTCCAGGGTGTTTCCTTCCTGGGTTAGCCTTCTTTTGGGGGCTCCTGATAGTTAAGGCAACTGAAGAAATGGCATCAGCTGCCTCCTTTTATACCTGACATTCTGACATCAGTTTTACAGCCGACAGCAGCCAACATCATATACCAAGGACTCTGGTATTCAGGCCGGCTGAGGGCTACCGGGAGCCGGATAACCCATATGTTAGGACTGCAACAGTGAATACACTCGAACATCTACATTTATGGTAAGTGTACACAACTGTACTTTTCACTCTCTCCATCCCCCTCCTCTCTCTCCTTACAAGGGACATTTTGGTATTTACTTTCTACTGGTGGGGTTCTTCTACCATTACCTGGCACCAACTTGGGGGCTCCTGAAAGGGCAAGAAAAACTGAGGTAATGGCGTTGGCTGCCTTACTTTATACTACTGACGACTTGACAAGCAGCAGCAACTGATGCAGAAATACTGCGCCTCTGGTATTCGGGCCGGCCAGGGGCTACCCTGGCAGGGATAACCCAAATGTGATGACTTCAACAGTGAATACACTCGAACATCTACATTTATGGTAAGTGTACACAACTGTACTTTTCTCTTTGTTCAAACCCTTCTTTTTTTGCATAAGGTAGCGTCAGAGAATAACCTTAACAGTTGTAATTATCTTGTCTGCTGTCCTAATTTCTCCAATAAAGATGGATAGCTTTTAGAAAATCCAGTCAAATTATTTGTCTGGTTTTCAAAATTCAGGCTGGGCTCACCAGTGTGTAAAGTGACTATACAGGTGACTTTTCATCTGTATTTTGTTTGCATATTTGTTGAAAGGCAAGACCCTTCCACATAGGCTTTAGGGCCATTTGACAAAAGCCATGGGTACTTCCACAGCTTTCTTTTCCAGAGTATCAATGGATGAAATTTGCAGAGCTCCTATTTGACTGGGTCAACACACTTTTTTGTCTCGTTACAATCTGGATATCCAGTTTTGATCTAGAGCTTCCATTGACTCAGTTCTTCCCCAGGAATTTTTTTGTGGCTGTGAACTTTGTCCCATAGGTTGAAGCCAGATGGAGCAGACAGCTTCAGATAAGAAAGTTATGCACTCCCCATAATGATAGACCTGTGTTGTCTGTCTCCATCTGGTTCAATCTTCCCACCCTCCTGCCTCTGCCTTTTTGTTAACATGGTGAGTCTTACTTTCTGAGATGATTGGACATTGGAGGTCATTTGTTCTTTATTTCTGGAGTACTGCATCCTCCTTGGTTTTCAGAATCTGTTTTTGTGTATTTCCAGAACTGTATGTTTATTGGAAATGTTTTCATGAAGCAAACTTGATCTGTGGATTAGAGTAAAGAGGGAAGAATTATGGGTAAGGGAGGCAGGGCCAAGTGGCTTAAAGATTTTGGAATTGGCTGGTGTCTGATCTGAATTGTATCTGAAGTCCTACAGGATGAATACGACAAAGACGGACAATACTGTTCTATCATTATGGTAAGTACATAACTTTTGTTTACTTGCAAATCTGAGCAGTTTTGTCTTCTCTTTCATCACATCCCTTTGGAGTTGGCTGTTTCTATGCACGCTATCCTCTTCTGGATTTTTAAGGCAATTTCTGTTTGGTATTTTCATGGAAAATATCTTTCCACATCTGAAAGATGCATTCTACTAGGGCAGTTGCCTATTTTGGTGCTTTCTTCAAGGGTCTGGATACCAGTTCCATCCACGAGGCTGCTACTTGGTCCTCTGTTCATACTTTCACTTAGCATTACAAGTTGGATGTTTTTTCAGGGGCCAGGGCTATCCTGCAAGGGTTTCTAGAGGGCTGTTCAGTGACTTCTTTCTCTTGAGATTTGCTAATTGGTAGATAAGTACCCCACTCAGGAACCTTTCTTTTCTTGTTTCGTAGACTGTGGTTTAAATTTGTTGGATGTCAGCTAAGAGGGGGTAAGTATGAGTTTGGTAAGCAGATTCTAATCAAGGACTTGCACATTAAGTGCAAGACTGTAGTATCTTTTTTGTACCACAGAGATTTGTCTTGACTGCGATTCAAAGTGCATTAACATGCTGTGGACAGTTTATCTAAAGGAAGTCTCTTCCAAGAGACAGTCAGGGTCGAGAGTCCCCTTTGTTGCAAGAGACCTGCTTCAGACAGTGGAGTTGTGAAGACTAATCTAGAGAATGGTCAGAATCTGGTTCTGTGTCCACTTCAGAGAAAGGAGAGTCTAAGGGGTGTTTTTGCGGTGTGGCTTGCGTTAGCTGTGTCACAAAAGGAGATGGTTTCTGGGCCATGATGGCTTCAAATAAGCCCTGTTCATCCATTTTTTTCCCCTGGAAGGTGTAGGAGGTGTCATATGTTTTTTTTCCCCTCCTTTTTAGAGATGACATCTGCCTGTGCAAGCCTAGGAGATTCAGAACATTGTCTCCTTTTAATAAGCATACCAGGGACTTCTGTGGGTTCTGACCATTATCAAAGGCAGCTACACCATGTTTTGGGAAAGCATGCCCTTCTCTAAAATAAGAATCCCCATCCACCTCCCAACAAGCTTTCTTTGATTGGTCCCATTATTCAGGACTTGCTAGTACAGGGCATACATTCGCCCTTCATAGGAAAAGATTTCTATTCCAGGATCTTTCTTTTCCTAAGAAAGGAAGGACATTGGAGGCCTATCCTTGACCTCTCCCTTATGAGCACATTCCTGAAGGTATCTACCTTCAAAAGGTTATCTCTTCTTACCCCCCTGCCCTTCATCCTCCCACAGGCCTTTCTGGTGTCCCTAGACCTGAAGAATGCCCATCTTCCCATCCCCATCCACCCTGCTTGTAGGAAATTCCTCAGGTTCTTTTCTGGCGTATCACATTTACAGTTTACTGCGTTGCCCTTTGATCATTCCCACAGCCCCAAGAGTTTTCACAAAGTGTCTAGCACCAGTGGTAGCTTTCTGCAGGGAATTTATATTTTCCCATACCTTGATGACCTATTGAGTTAGACCCTGTCCACAAACACTCTCCTCGAGCATATTCATTTCACAGTACGGCTGTTATCCAATGTGGGATTCACCATCAATTTCAAAAAATCTTGTCTCACTCCTACTCAAGATCTAGTCTTGCTGGGTTGCAGGCTAAACACAAGCATAATACAGGCCTTTCTCTTGCTCATGAAAAAGTGCAAATCCTGGTAAGGGTTTTCCAAATCCTCTGCTCGGTAACTCACTGCACTGCAAGGGGAGAGCCTCAGAGCTCTTGGGTTCATAGTGGCATCCATCCCATTGATCCCACTGGCCAGACAGATTTCCTTTGTGGTGTGTTAAGATAATGATCAGCTTTATGGGGTTGATTTTCTCCTACAGGCTACTGAGGGTGATCCATAATTGATATACAAAGCATTTCAGACCCTGCCTTGATGGACCTCCTGCACATCTGTAAAACAACACCAGAATTACCTGTTCTAAAGACTTAAACCGTACCTGTAATATAATTAGGAACTTGCTGGAGAGACCAGTATGTATCCCAGAGAGTACTCCTGTGGAACAAGCTCCCTATCCATGTGAAGCAGTTTCTCCCTAACCTAATTCAAGTGTAATTTGGACAATTGGGTAGGGAACAGGAAATTCATCTCTGGTTTGGCACCTGTGTCTCTAATGAGCATAGCCTATAAAGGTTTCACCTCCCAGGCCCCAACTTGTAAATGTTTCACCTCCCAGGCCCCTGCTTTCACTTATCAAGGGTTATGAGAACTTGTCAGAGATTTGGGTTGCAAGGCTTACAAAGGCCCTTGTGATTGGTAGCCTTGTAAACACCTTTGAACCTATGACACAGCATATGAGGAAAATCCAGTAGTGCCTGAAATCAATGTGGTTCCCAACACTCGCACCCCTTGGTCATCCTGATCCCTCTGCTGATGTGCATCAAGGAATTTCTCTATGGTGGGTGAAATGGGTTTCTCTCAACTCTGGCCTTCCCTTCACCTCAGCCCCTTACAACCAAATCCTCCACACTGATGCCTCAGACAGGGCTTGAGGAGCCTGGACAGGATCCCACAAAGTACAGGGGGAATAGCCCTCCTCTCTCCTGAAGGAATATGTTAGCCATAAAAAAATTGGGACAGTTCTGCAAACTTTCTCATATCTTTGGAAAACAGACAATCTCCTGGTATATACAAACAACACCACAGTAATGTGGTGTATATAAACAATGAGGCACAAGGTCCTATTCCCTGTGCAAGTTGGCACAGGAGATTTGGCAAATGGCCACTCAGTTGAATATTACCCTAGCAGCAATTTACATTCCCTCTATAGAGAATGTGTTGGCATCCTCTTCAAGCAAGGTCCTCATGAACCCCCACACATGGACCCTGAACAGACAGGTCTTCAAAGCAATCATATGTTGTTGGCACACTCCTCAGATTGACCTCTTTGCATCTCCAGAGCTTCACCAGCTTCCTTGGTACTGCATCAAAACAACAAAAACACAGGCTGCAACGAAAATATAATAAAACAACAAAAGAACTGAGAAAACACACTTTATGTAATGGCAAAGGTAAACCAGTTCTTACTAAATTGCAACATACTAAATTGCGATAATTTTTATATTTTCTTACATTTTATATTATATTTTATGTTCTGTGTTTTTGTGGTCACATGATCTTTGGACTGCTGGTCATGTGATTTTGTTGACCTATATTTAAACCATTTTGGTTTTTTTTTTAGAAATGTTTGTATTAGTATTGAGGAAGGATTTTATCTGAAAGCTTTGCCATTATATCAAGTGTGTTTTCTCAGTTCTTTTGTTGTTTTATTATACTGCATCAAAACCTCATCTCCTGTGGCCTGGAGGACAGACACCTTCTCTTTCCAGTGGACAGGGATGTACCTGTATGTCTACCCTCCACTGCCACTTATTCCAAGGGTTCTACTAAAGATGCATGCAAAAGGACAATCCAAAACTGCTGCTCCTGTCCAAGGCAGCATTGATTTCCTATCCTGATTCACCTATCAAAGGGAAACCACTGGAAACCTCCAGTATAACCATACCTAATCACCCAACAGAAAGGTTGGCTTTTACATCCCAACCTGTCTTCTCAGTCCCACTCTCGGTGGCTGGGTTCTAATCCCTAAAATATGCTTATTTTCAGAGGATGTGGTGCAGGTTTTAGAGGAGACTGGGAGGCCTAATACCAGGAAATCATACACAACCAAGTGGAAAAGGTTCTCCATTTGGTATCACAAGCACAGACTGGAATTGCTCTTATCTGATGCCCCCCACTGTACTTCAGTATCTCTGCAAGCTTCTGCATTCAGGGTTGGCCTTTTCATCAATTAAAGCCTACTTGTTAGCCATCAATATCTGTTTGACTCTGGATCCTCCTCCTCATGTCCAGGGCAGAGATCAGGCTCTTTCTGAAATGAGTCCTGCACCTTAAGTCTCCAAAAAAAAACAATTACTCTTTCATGACATCTTAATTTTGTTCTTGAAAACTCACTCTACTACCTTTTGAGCCAGCTGAGTCTGCCATCTTAAAATTCTGTGCATGGAAAACTGTCCTACTGGCTCTAACCTCGGCATGCAGGGTGTCTGAACTCCAGACACTCATGGTCACCCCTCCCTTTCTTGTTATCCACAAGGACAGAGAAACTCTTAAGACTAGTCTTCCTTTCATGCCTAAAGTACTGAATAAACTATCCCTCAATCAAGCTATTCACCTACCTGTTTTATTTCTCAGTTCTCAAAATAAGGGGTGGGGTCGTACACTCCTTAGACATTCACAGGCAGCTGAGGTGTTGTTTGGACAAAGAGTGACACTCATTAAAAGTGACTGTTTTTTTCATGGATGCCGAACTGGGTCAACCAATCTTAAAGCATTGCATCATCAAAGGATAGCAGCCAACACAAAATAAAAATTACAGTGAAGTAATAGTGTACCAAAGCCGTCTCCAAAACCATAAATGGCACAAATGAGTAGTAAAAAAAAAAAAAAAAATATCCAATGTTAAGTGCTTTCATCCCTGTAATCACAGAAGACAGAGCAATAGTATTAAAAAGCATGAACTGTGAAAATGCTTTATACAAACACATTCAGATTTACCCCCACACATTTTTTTTTGATACTAGATAAAATTGAAAAAATCCAAGGGGAGATACCTGGAAAAACTTACTTGAATATAGGGCATTGACCTGGCAAATTAAACTGAATGTGTACACTTAGCCAATGAATCCACATGAGAGGGAGGACAGAGGAATGGTGAGGATGCAGGGAGTAGAGTTGGCAAAGGTGGATGAGTTTAAATACGTGGGATCAACAGTTCAGAGTAATGGTGAGTGTGGAAGAGAGGTGTAGAAGAAAGTGCAGGCAGAGTGAAGTGGGTGGAGAAGAGTGGAATGATTTGTGACTGACTAATACCAGTAAGAGTGAAGGTCTACAATATGGTAGTGAGACCAGCTATGTTATCTGGGTTGGAGATGGTGGCACTGACGAAAAGATGAGTCAGAGCTGGAGGTGGCAGAGTTAAAGATGTTAAGATTTGCATTGGGAGTGACAAGGATGGACAGGATTAGAAATGAGTACATTAGAGGGTCAGCTCAGGTTGGACGGTTTGGAGACAAAGCCAGAGAGGCAAGATTGCGTTGGCTTGAACATGTGCTGAGGAGGGATGCTGGGTATATTGGGAGAAGGATGCTAAGGATGGAGCTGCCAGGTAAGAGGAAAAGGGGAAGGCCTAAGATAAAGTTTATAGATGTGATGAGAGGGGACATGCTGGTGGTTGGTGTGACAGAGCAAGATGCAAAGGACAGGAAGAAATGGAAACAGATGATCTGCCTGTGGTGACCTAATGTAAGCAGCCAAAAGAAAAAGAAGATGGCTACAGGGAAAAGATCAAACTGGGGTGTTTTTGAGGTTAGTAATGTACAGACACACAAGTAGAACATTGCTTAAAAATTGAGAGGTATGAAAAGAGAAGTTATGGAATTGAGCAGAATGATAAACATACAGAGAAACAGTTGTAGCTAGTGGTGAGGTGTGAGAGGCGGAGGAAAAGTAAGAGTTTAGGAAATAAGTGCAGTCTGAAGAGGTACGATAAGCTACGAAAAGACTGGGAAGCAAAGTAGCGTGTAAGAGGTGGAAAAAAGTAATTTGAGTAAAGCTAGCCAGTTGAGTAGGAAGAATAGAGCCATCTTTGGCATAGGTGCTGTTTAAGCAAAGTTTTGAAACTGATTGTTTTCTTTCTATTCTGTGTGGGATTTTATTCCAGAGTTTCGACACAATGAGAGTAAGAGTCTCCTGCAGTGTGAAATGTCTTACTGATACATAGTAAAAGCTTATTGCTGGAGAAAAGTTCATTTAGTTGGTGAATAGTACAGTAGAGTATTTTGTAATGCTGGGCATTTGGAGAGTACAGTAGGTTGTGGGCAATGATTAGTTGTATGTCCACTGGTTTGGGAGTGCAAGCCAGTTTAATTGTTTTAATACAAGGCAGTGGTGTGTTTATAAGGTTGGTTAGTTGCAAATATAGCTATTTTGTAGTAGCAGGAGGTTAGTTTTGTTTTATACTTGTGTTAATATTTGTAAGAATAGGGGAAGCATGTAATAGAAAAGGAAGGAGGTATGTTGCTAAGGTAATCCTTGCTTTATCTTTCAAGTAGTGTTTAGCCTTCTATGGGGAGCGGAGTTTTTGCAGAGTTTTCTGGATGGAATGAAGTATGTTGTGATCAAATTTGAGATTGTCTTCTATTATGACTCTGTAATTTAGTTTGGCTTATGGTTTCTATTTTTGTGTTACTTGAGGTAGTAGGAAATGTCTGTTTCTGGTTAGGGTATTATTTTGGAGTAAATAAGTATCTGAAGTAGTTACTTCATTTGATCTGCTACCTGTGGGTGTCGGATCCGACCTCTGATCCGATCCGGCAGCTTTCCAAGCTCCTCCCCCTACCCATAATCCCCTAGTACCAACCACATTACCTCAGATCGTTTTTTGCCGCGGCTAAAGAAACTTCCTTGTGAAGAGCTCCTGGCTGGGTGAGATCATTGCTGGTTTTTAAACCAATTTTTCTCTCAAAGTTTCATGTGTGTGTGTTAGTTTCTCTTTTCTGCTTCTTCTGCTAGTTTTTTTGGGTCACTTTTGTTTAATTTATAACTAAATTATCTTCACTCCCCTCCCCCTCCTAGTGTTTGGGTGTGTGTGTGAAAGATGTCAGAAGGGCCTAAGGCCATTTTCTCTAAATGCACTGAGTGTGGCCACAAGCTTTCTCCAGCTGATGGCTACACTCGGTGCGTTTTGTGCCTGGGGGCAGCCCATTTGTCAGAGACCTGCCAAATCTGTGCGGCCTTTAACCCCCGGGCACTCCGGGATAGGAAAAACAAGCTGATCCTGGCGGGAAAGCTCCCCCAGGAGTCGGCTTCTTCTTCCTCTCCCGTTCGGGCTCCAGCTGCTTCAGCACCATCTATCCCCTTAGCTCTACCCGGGACTCAACCTCCCTCATCGGGTTTGAGCTCTGGGCAAACTAGTGCCTCTTCCCTCAGAGAGAAGAGGCACAAGGATAAGGATGGACATAAGTCCCATAAAAGCCGGGCCGAATCTCATCCTTCGGCTCCGCCAACAAAACTATTAAAATCTCCCTCGAGGGTCTCCGGATCCCCCTCCTCTCGGCGCCGTTCGCCCTGTTTTTCGCCGGAGCCGGAGGAGGAGGATAGGTCTCCCTCGAGATCTTCGAGGCGGCCCTCCCGGCCTGCCTCTACTACTTCATCTAGGTCGACCTGAAGCATCTCCGAAGCGGATATGGATAGGATGATGCGTCGGTTCTTACAGACCCAAATGCAGATGGGGATGCTCTTGCCTCCCCCCCCCCCTCTGGGGGGGAGTGCAGGCCCCCTATTTGCCCCGATCACTCCTTCTCCGACTCATTTTCGGGTCTTGGAGTCATCAGATCCAGGCCCTTTCGGACCCGGGGAACTGTCGGCGCCGATAGCGGTTGTCTCTTCGACGCCGCCTATACCTTCGAGCTTGTCGGACCCGAGCGTCGGATCTGAGGGAGTTGCTGTGTCTTCGGCGCTGTTGGCATCAGATCATACCTCTGCCTCGGCGCCGACTGCATCGGCTCCGACCCCGATCCCTTCCTCGGATCCGAGGAGATTGCTCTCAGAGGCTGGTGAGAGTGGTTCTCCTTCGGCTTTTGAGGTAGTGGAGAGGGTACTGTCGAGGTCCTCCAGATCCCCGACCCGGGCTTCGGATCCACCCATACCCCCACTGTATGAGGGTCTGTCTTCCATCATCCGTCCATCTGGACAGCCTGCCCAAGCCCTTCAGCTAGTTTCCGTGGAGGAACAACAACCCGTGGATGAGCCCTCTTCGGACAGTCCCACCGAGGAGGTCCCTCGAAAACATCGATGCAAAAGGAGGCACCTGGACTCCCCCGAGTCCATTACCACAGACACGGACTTAGATGATACGGAGGATTCCCCAAGGTCACCCCCTGAAGATGTCTCCTTTGGAGACATCATGGAAATGTTGCATATTAGAGGGGGGTGGTCAGCCCAAAAGCCTTCCCTTGATGAGTCAGTGTTCCTGGAGGCCTTTGAGGCAGGCCCATCTACCTCCTGGGTGTCCCCTCTGGCCGACCCCCTGGTGGACTTAATTACCACCAGGGCTTGGAAGGAGTCCGACACCGTGGAGCCAATTCCAAGGCACCCCAATAAGGTCCTCAGCCCACCCACAGATAGACCGTCTTGGGCCAAAGGAACCCCTGTTGATGCTATGTTGGTGGCAGCGGCCACCAAAAAAGAACTTGCACAGGAGAGTTCTTCGGTTCACCCGCCGGATAAGGAATCTCGAGCGCTTGACCGGATTGGGAAGAGGATGTTTGCTTCAGCGACCTTTTCCATAAGGGCGCTGAACTATATGGCACATACTATTAGGCTACAGCGAGACTTGATTAAGGAATACGCTGCAACCCCCCAGAGCCCATGTCGGTCCCAGACAAAAAGGTTTTTGAGACTCGAATGGCCACTCTAAAATCCATCTCAAATACTTCTATGCGGCTTCTCTCCCATGCAACGGAGGGAGCCGCTAGAGCTAGCGGAGCCGGGGTCATCTTTCGACGTCTCTCCTGGCTCTGTCTGTGCGACTTCACGGACCCCTTCAAGGCGTCCTTCGCGAACGCCCCTTTTGACGGTTCTGCCTTGTTTGGCAAAGCTGTTCGCGATACGCTGGTCCAAAGCGAAAAGGATGGGAAGACGCTGTCTGCCGTCGGAGTCCGCTTCTCTAATCCCCAAAGATCCTTCTCCAGGAATCAGAGGGGACAAAAGAAGCTGTGGTTCCGTAAGTCTCAGCAATCCCATCCTGCTGCGGACCACTCGTCCACCAGGGGCAGAGGAGGACAAGGTGGACGCCGGCCCAGAGGCAGAGGGGGGCCGCGTAATTTCGGGTGTAGAGAACCTTTCTCAGACAGACCCGTGCAACAGCCCTGAGGGCTTGCCCGACTGTCCCTCTCTGGAGGCAGTCGGGGGGCGATTGTCGGAGCACCTGTCAAACTGGGAGTCCCTTACAACAGATCGATGGGTGCTCCGGATCATATCCAGAGGTTACTCGATTCCATTCATAAACCTTCCCCCCAAATCCAGATGCCTCCCCGATGTCCCACCCGATCAGAGGGAGGCAGCGGCTTTGGAAATTTCAAAGCTGCTAAAAAAAAGAGCCATCCAGCCCGTCCCCCCAGACCAGTCCGGATTGGGTTATTACTCCAGGTTCTTTTTGGTGCCAAAGAAAACGGGGGACCTCAGACCCATCTTAGACCTTTCCGCCCTGAACCTGTTCATACCCAAAGAAAAGTTCCGGATGGTCACTCTCCAATCTATTCTCCCCCTGCTGCGGGAGAACGACTGGATGTGCTCGCTAGACCTCAAGGATGCGTATTACCACATATTAATCCAGGAGGTTTCTCCGCTTCCGGCTCGGAGCCAGTCATTATCAATTCAGGGTTCTTCCATTCGGCCTTACCTCAGCCCCCAGAGTGTTCACCAAGGTCATGGCAGTGGTTGCAGCCCACCTGAGACTCCAGGGCATTCAGGTCTTCCCTTACCTGGACGACTGGCTCCTCACCGCGACCAACAAGCATCAGCTCTGTGTAGCGAGAGATTATGCTCTGTCTCTGGCCCACAACCTAGGCATCTCAGTAAACGTGCAGAAATCCTGTCTGTGCCCCACTCAAGCCCTAGAATTCATAGGGGCCAGGTTAGATACACAAATCTCCAAAGTTGTTCTAACGTCAGTCAGGCTGAACAACTTGTCATTCCAAGTGTTAGCCCTTCTTCGGAGCCTTGCTCCTCCAGCAGAGTTAGTCCTGAGGGCACTGGGGTCTATGTCAGCAGCGATCGGTCTCTCTCTCCATGCTCGTCTGCGAATGCGCATTTTACAATGGACACTTCAAGTCCAATGGTCCCTGTCGATCCACCCATTATGCATGCCAATTCCCCAGAGCAGGGTGTGCAGGGACTCCCTTCTGTGGTGGTTACAGGCGCAGGAACTCAGAAAAGGGGGACCTTTTGTAATTCCTCCGGCCAAAGCCACGTTGACCACGGACGCTTCTTGCCTCGGGTGGGGGGGGATTGTTCAGGCAGATCCGTTCAATGCACGTGGACTCCCCTAGAGACCGCATTACATATCAACGTCCTAGAGATGAGGGCGGTGCTTTTAGCGTTGCAAGCTCTCCACGACCTTCTTCCCATAGGGACTATTGCAATCCAGACGGACAACATGTCAGTAGTCTGGTATATAAACAAACAAGGAGGGACCAGATCTTATCCCCTGTGTCGAGAAGCCATGAGAGTGTGGGAATGAGTGATTTCCACCAACCGCTTTCTGATAGCAACGCACATTCCGGGGCGGTCCAACATATTAGCGGACAAGCTAAGTCGAGTGTTCCTCACTCCATATGCCTAAGGTGGCTACAGAATCAACTGAATCCATCTGTTGCGAAGCAGATCTTCCACAAATGGGGTCAGCCTCGCTGCGACCTTTTCACTTCTCCTTTAAACACAAAATGCAGCGAGTACTTCACGATAGTTCCCCCCAGAGGGGAGACCCCCAGAGACACTCTAGTCCATGCTTGGCCTCCCGGACTTCTTTATGCTTATCCCCCCCTCCCACTTATGATGAAATTCATCCAGAAAGCCTGTTGGTTGGGGAGCAGAGTTATCCTCATAGCCCCATTCTGGCCTCGACAGATCTGGTTCCCCTTTCTGCGGTCTCACTGTGTGGCTCCCCCATGGATTCTGGATCCCAGTCCAGACCTAATCTCGCACCCAGCGAGATGTCATACCCCAAACCTGGTCAATCTCAAACTTGCTGCTTGGTTGATCCAGTTCCATTAATGGCTAGGACTCCCGGTATCTCATCCCCCGTTAAGGCCATTCTGGTGGCGGCTCATAAACCATCTACCAGGAAACTTTACAACAGTAAATGGAAACGTTTTTCCATCTGGGCCAAAGATAAAGAATTGGACCCTTTTACTGTCCCTATTCCGACTATTCTGGACTTCCTTTCTCTGCTTTTTAGACAGGGAGCAAGTGCCTCCACAGTCAAGGTGCAGTTGGCGGCCATCTCCCATTTTCATGTGGGGGACGGCATAGGTTCCTTAGCATCTACTAAGTTGTGCAAAACCTTCTTAAGAGGCGTTTTTCTTTTGAAACCACCTGTCAAGACTGTGGTGCCCCCGTGGGATCTCACTCTGGTCTTACAAGCCTTAACAAGACCACCTTTTGAGCCGGCGGCCTCGGTTCCGTTAAAGTTCTTGTCTTGGAAAACTGCTTTCTTAGTGGCTATTACTTCAGCCAAGAGAGTTTCAGAACTACAAGCTCTGTGAATTAAACCTCCGTACCTTATTTTTCACAAAGATAGAGTGTCCCTCAGGACTAACCCGTCTTTCTTGCCTAAGGTGGCTACAGAATCAAACATTAATCAATCAATAAATCTTCCTGTATTTTTCCCAAATTTTCACAACAAAGGAGAATATACGTTGCACAAATTGGATGTACACACACAACTGCGTTTTTACTTGCACAGGACTAAAGAGTTTCGCAAGTCGGACCAGTTGTTTGTTTCTTATGCAAAATCAGCCATGGGCAAGGCAATTACTAAGGTGACTGTAGCAAATTGGATCTGTCAGTGCATTATGCTGGGATACACCTCATCTGGGAAGCCAGCTCCGGTTGGCGTCCGTGCTCATTCCACAATATCTGTAGCTACCTCAACAGCTTTTTGGTCTAGGGTTCCAGTAGACGATATTTGTTCAGCAGCTACCTGGTCCTCATCTCATACCTTCATTTCTCATTACAAACTGGATATCATTTCCAGAAGTAGGGCTTCTTTTGGCTCCGCGGTGCTTCGAAATATCCTTCCGTAAGGACCACCCAGGTTCTATAGGTTAGCTGGGGACTCTGTCCCACAGGTTGCAGATCAAATGAAGTAACTACTTCAGATATAGAAGTTATGTACTCACCATAACGTTCCATCTGAGTAGATACTTCATTTGTCTGCAACCGACCCCCCCTGCCATCCCCCGAACCTCGGGAAAATTCTCTGATCATTTGGAGTTGGTTTCTGTCTGGAGTTGGTGAGGCAAAAAAAATGATCTGAGGTAATATGGTTGGTACTAGGGGATTATGGGTAGGGGGGAGGAGCTAGGAGCTCGGATCTTGGAGCTTGGAAAGCTGCCGGATCGGATCCGAGGTCGGATCCGACACCCACAGGTTGCAGACAAATGAAGTATCTACTCAGATGGAACGTTATGGTGAGTACATAACTTCTATTTTTTTGCGTTAAGCAGCAAGTTTTTAACCATATTAGATTCTCACTGTTGAAGTGATGCTTTGACCTCATTTGTTTAAAAAAAAAAAGTGGGGGGGAGTTTGGATGGATTTATGGATTTCAGTGTAAGTCAATGATTTTTGAGTGATTTCCTGTAATTTTGTTATGGATGGGGCAGAGCAGATAAGGATTGAATTGTTAGCATATTGAATGAGTGTGTCAAGTGTTGTAGCGGTATGGAGTTTATTTATGAAAATGTTGCATAGAATGGGCCAAGTGTTGACTTTTGAGGAACACTAGTAGAGATTGGTTGAAAGAAATGCTGAAAGGTTTTGTTGCCATTTAGTTGGTTGCTGATGATTGCATAAATAACTGTAAAGTCAGGAGTCTGAGGGGCCTAGTGTTGCAAGTTGATAGGGGAGCTTTTGGTGGGACCCTGTCAGATGCTTTGGAAATGCAAAGGAAAAGGGAAGAAACAAGGCTGACCTTATTTCTGTATTGGTTTACTATGTTGGTGAAGTTGAGGATGGCAGGAGTAATAATGTGGTTGGGCCTAAAACCCTGCTGGGCATTGGAGAGACTGTTGTGTTTGGTTATATGTTTCATAAGCTGAGAGTGAACAGATTTCTCAAGGATTTTAGGGAGGCATGGTAGGATAGCAATAGATCTATAGTTTAACACTGAAGTACCTTCTCTTTGAAGGAGTATAGTAATGGATATTTTCCAGATGGATGAGACAGTTTTCAGTTATTGACCATTGATTAGAATGGAGACAGGAAAGACTAATGCTTTGCACGTATTTTGAGGAACTCATTGGGAAGGTTATCAGCAGCTGAGGAGGTTGCTTTATACCTGGCTTAAATGGGTAACCTCCTGGGTGGATCTGACACCCTGCGAACTTTCCTTTTTAAGTGGTCCTGGCAGTCAACTCTACTAGTCCTAACAGTTCAGCAGCTTCACTGTTATTCTTATGCTGAGAATAATTTACATACTTTTCCTTGGCGGGGCTATCCTAACTGCACTTTTAGAGGGTTTTTTTTCTATTATTTGCTTGCTTTGTATGATCTGAAAAAATAATTTAAAAAATAAATAAATAATGTATTATTGTGTTGTATAATCAGGCTGTATTAGGTTAACATAAATTTACAAATCCTTATTGCCAACACACTGGCCATTTAAAAGTGATTACTATTGTAAATTCCTCTACACTATTTAACAGAGGCATACAAAATATGATAGCCATGTTTTAAGTTTACTTTTATTGCATGTTTGCTTACTAGCAGTTTACTTCCTTTTGAGTAGGATCAATCTGTTACCACACTACAAAACAGTAAGACATCACTGATATCTGTGATCTCGACAACTTTTTCTCTGAAGTGCCATGTGAACTGTACTGAATGTTTACTGAATATATTAAGACCACCGCATTGTATAAAAAGATGCTGACAATTGGGGCAATTTGTGTTCATTATGCAAATGAGTAATATGCTATAGTAGCAGTCTTTTACTGTCTGCTCTGTCTATGATCTTGCTAACCCATTTTCAACATGGTACTCTTAAAAGTACAGATTATTTTTTGTCTGATAGTTTTACTTTGCAGCATTTAATGCTGATGTAACTGCATGAGGTTTAGACTGTTAAACAAGCATAGTGTTGTTGCTATGTTGACAATAAAAATATAGATATTTCAAGTTGCAATACAGCATTTAAACTTGTAGCAACTGGGTTGCATTGGGTAGCATTTGATAAGATCTTGCTTTCTTAAAATAAATGAGTACATTAAGCAGTGCTTTTAGTTAAAAGTGCTTTGTTGCCTGATACTGACCAACTGCTTCCTTAGCACAGAGCAGGAAAACTTCAGAATATCCCTTGATTCAAGGGTTTTGGCATTAAGACTTTTGATTTTCTGAGGGTTTAGTGTTAGTTGCAACTTTATCAGAGTAATGGGTTATATGATGTAAGACTACTAATTCCTGTTAGTTTCAAGGGGTCAACCATGTTGCAGCAGGTGATGTACAAAATGTTTCTGTTGACTGTATCAGCCAAGTGCTAGTAGGGCTTTACAGTGCAGGTATGCTCAAAACATTAAGATGTAATACATTGAAATATATATGCAGATGATAGCCTAGTGCAGCAACAGTTAAAACTACTGCTTTCCAACACTTGGCTCGTGACAGTTTCTTTCCATTTCCCAAGGACTCACAGGAGCTGTGTATACCTTGTTTGTGTGCCTCTTTTTGGACTGCGATGAGATGCACCCCCACCACTCAGGATGATCTTCCAGCCATGGATTGCTGCGATATCAACCAGCTTCCAGAGCCGCCCCTACCTCCTCCCACAATGATCCTGCATTGGATTAAGCAGTTAATTGGAGAATGAATGAATGAACAGATGTTCATCGTGTTTCACTGCTGCAGTCATTACACTTGGGTTATCTTGCCGTCAGGTGGTCCCGCAGTCGGCCAGAGTTCCAAGGTCTTGGTCCGGCGTCGGTTGCTGTTGCTTCTTCCCTGATGTCAGTGCGCCAGGGGTATATAAGATGCAGCTGATGCCATTTTCTTCTGTCTTTCCTGCCATGCAGTGCCCGAAGCAAAAGCAGTTCGCAAGTGCCGGTCGGCCGACTCCTGAAATTTTCAATTTGAATTTCAGAACCAAAGTCTTCAATAAAGCTAAATACCCCATTGGGGAAACTTTTTCTTGCCTCAGACCGATGTCAGTAAAAGTTAATAATTGTATTTCTTGTGGGAAGCAAATACCTCATAAGGATTTTCATTCTTACCGTATTCCATGCCTAGGCCCAGAGCATGACATCACTAGTTGTCGGTTTTGTGCTAGATTTAACAAACACACTATTAAACGTCGGTTTGATTTTGCTCGCCATTACTTTGGCCGAAGATTTAATTATACCATGCCGTCAGAACAACCAGAATACACAAAAAATGCAAAGACAAGGATGAGGACAGGCATCCGAGGCCCAAAACTGATGATGAAGCCTCTTCTAGGCAAGTCGCCGGTTCTCAGTGAGGTGCTTTTGCAGCCCCTGACACCCGCTATCTCAGAGCCACAGGCCGCCTCAGACTCCCAAGTGGAGATGACTAGGCCTCTGGATACTCAAGGTGTTGGGCCTACGGAGACTAACCCTTCAGATAGGTCCGGAGCCGCTGAGCAGGCATCGGTTTCTGAGGGTGCTTTCAGACCTTCACAGCTTACCATAAAAACTACAGCCAAGTCTAAAACTCCATTAAAGACAAAGAAGCAAGTACAGCATTCACCTGGACAGGCCTCCATGCCTAAAAAACAGATGCTCAAAATGGCCGAAGACTTAATTACTCTGATCAGGGGTACCCATTCCCCTCCTGATAAAAGGCCTAGGCAGGATACAGACTATGATTTCTCTGACCAGGTTTCCATATATTCTGATACCTCTTCAGACCAGGGATACTCTTTACCCCCCTATGAGGACTCTGATGCTGAAGAATCAATCCCTTCAGCCTCTCCTCCTGAGGATTATTCTTTTGGGGAAACTTTACATACCATGAGGGAGCATTTCCATTGGGAGGGCCAGGATTACTCAGAATCCAAGAAAAGGCTCAGAGATTTTCTTTTATTGCCTCAGCACAGGCCCCTTGCTATTTCGCCAGTGTTAGATATTGTGGATGATGTGTTCTCTGAATCCAGTTTAAATCCTGATTCTTTGCCCCCTGCTCCAATCAAGCCAGACAGGTACTACAGAGTCCCTGACTCTCACAAATTTCTTTATAAAAACCCTGTTGCTGACCCAGAAACTATTTCACAGGGTCCCAAAGGGGTAAAGGCTTCCACGGCTAAAAATCCAGTTCCCTCTGACAGGGATTCTAGAGTATTAGACAGATGGGGGAAGAAAGTTTACACTTCTGCAACTTTAGCAGTGAGAGCTTTAAATTGCCAGTTTCACATGCTTAAATACCAACAATATTTAATGTCTCTGTTAAAACAGAAAATGATTACAAGTTCAGAACATCCTGATTATAAGGAAATGCAGGATTTATTGCATGCAGCTGAACAAGTGGGAAAACATACTCTGCAATGTGGTTTTGATTCATTAGAGGCTTCTTGTAGAGCAGCAGTTACAGGCTCTGTGATTCAAAGGCATGCCTGGTTAAAAGAACAAGGTTTACCAGATCATGTTAAGGCAAAATTATTGGATGCTCCTTTACAGCAGGATATTTTATTTGGTGTTAAGGCAGAAGAGGTATTAAAGAAAATGGAGGATAAGGCAAAATCTATGCAGTGAAGGATTTCTTACAGGTACAGCCACCTCAATTAAGCAGAAATTGGCCTTCAAAGAATTGGTCCTTTCCAGTGTCAGACAGACGACAAAGAGGCAGATACAGACGCCCAAGAGGTAGATCTCAGCCCCAAGGCTCCCACAGACCACATCAGTGGGGTGCTTCAACCCCAAAAGGAGGTGAAGACAAGTCACAACCTTACAGGAAACAGTCCCAATGACTTCCCCCTTCGAATGCCAAGCATTTATCTTTTGGCAGCTCCCTTAGGGGGAAAACTAGCACTTTTTTCTCAAAATTGGCAAACAAGTCACCCAAGACAAATGGGTTCTGAATATTGTGTCTCAAGGTTACAGGTTCCACTTTCACACTCTACCAAGGCTAAAAGGAATGCCAGACCTGCCACAAAATCAATGGGCAGAGGCACAAAAACAAATTACAGCCCTCATGGACATGAGAGCTATTCAAAAAGTGCCACAGCAGGAACAAGGACAAGGATTTTACTCAAGACTTTTCTTGATCCCCAGAAAGGACAAAGCCTGGAGACCCATCCTAGACCTTTCTACTCTAAATACTTACCTGGATGTTCCAAAATTCAAAATGTTGACACTACAGCAGCTTCTTCCCATGCTGGGCAAGAAGCCTTGGCTTGCTACTTTGGACCTCAAAGAGGCATACCTGCATGTCCCTATCAGACAAAATTGCAGAAGATACCTCAGATTCATAGCTGGTTCAATGCATTACCAATTCTCTGCACTGCCCTTTGGCTTATCTACTGCACCCAGGGTCTTCATAAAGTGCCTGGCACCAGTAATTGCATATTGCAGACAAAAGGGAATTCAAATATATCCATACCTGGACGACTGCCTTATTCAAGCAGAGAGCAAGGACATTCTTCTAAAGCATCTGGCATTTGTAAAACGGCTGCTAATTTGCCTAGGGTACACAGTAAACGAAAAGAAGTCAAAACTAGTGCCCACACGAGATAATATTCCTGGGTGCCAGCTTAAATACAACGGCCCAGATGGCTTATCTCACGCCAGACAAACAAGGACAACTGACTCAGTATTTTCAATTGATGGCAGCAAAGACCCAACTCCCTGCAAGAAAAAATCTGCAGGCCTTGAGATTCATGGCATCCTGCATACTGCTAATTCCATATGCCAGACTGCATATGAGGAAATTACAATGGTACCTAAAAAGTGTTTGGACTCAGCACTGTCACAGTTTGGAAACAGTAATACCACTAATTCCCTGCCTACAACAGGAGTTTCGATGGGCACAGGCATGTCACCTCAACAAGGGTCAGCCTTTCACTCTACCCACAGCTAGGCAGACTTTAACAACAGATGCTTCGGATTATGCCTGGGGAGCACACATGGCAGGAAAATGTATTCAGGGCAAGTGGACCACAGACCAAATGCATCTTCACATCAATCAAAAAGAGATGTTGGCTGTACAAAATGCCCTAACAGCTTTCAAGGACCTTCTGCATCCAGGACAACTATTATTAAAGACAGACAACACCACAATTATGTGGTACATAAACAAGCAAGGGGGCATTCATTCTTACCCCCTATGCAGACAAGCCATGACCTTATGGAACACAGCGCTAACTTATCAAGTTCATCTGCAAGCACAATTCTTGCCTGGAAAGAAAAATACTCTGGCAGACGATTTAAGCAGAAACATCATGGATCCTCACGAGTGGAAATTAAATCCACAAGTCTTCAGCATGATAACGCAAAAATGGGGGTGCCCAGACATAGATCTTTTTGCCTCCCCACTGAATTGCCAACTACAAAAATTCTGCACAAGGACTTATCACACACAAGCATGGAAAGTGGATGCTCTCTCATTCAGCTGGAAAAGCCTAAAAGTTTATGCCTTCCCACCACTGCCTCTCTTATCAAAGGTACTCCTAAAAGCCAGACAAGAAAAAACACAGATGATCCTGATTGCTCCAGGCTGGCCACGCCAGCACTGGTACCCAATCTTAAAGAACTTAGCTCAAGGCCCGCCATGGATTTTACCTCAAACTCCACACCTTCTGACTCAACAAAACAATCAGATCCTGCCCAGTCAGCTCAAAACCTTAAACCTGGCTGCATGGCATATTCATTAGTCAAGCAGACAACACCTCTCTCTAAAGCTGTTATGGATGTCATTTTGGAGGCCAGGAGGCCTAGCACCATGAAATCTTATTCAGAAAAGTGGAAGAGCTTCTGTGCCTGGAACCAGGCTCAAAGCCTTGACCCTCTTGTCCCAAATATTCCTCAGATATTACAGTACTTAACTGAGATGCTGGACAAAGGACTATCCTTCTCATCCATTAAGATCCACGCCTCTGCCATCTCGGCTCATTACAACACAGATCCTCCTATTTTCTCTCAACCATTGCTAAAGCAGTACCTCAGAGGGGCTAAAAACATAAGACCGCCCCGCAGAGCACCAACACCTACTTGGGACCTCAATTTTGTCTTGGAAAAACTCACTGTACCTCCTTTTGAGCCAGCCAATTCAGCAGAATTAAAATATGTATCATGGAAAACTACCCTGCTTCTGGCAATAACCTCAGCACGAAGTGTCTCAGAGCTACAGGCACTAATGGCAGTGGAGCCTTTCATCATTTTTCACCAAGACAGGGTTTCTTTAAGAACAAACCCCTCTTTTTTGCCTAAGGTGGTAGCCAGTGTGGCTGTTAACCAAACTATTCACTTGCCAACTTTTTATCCAAATTCCCAGAATAAAGGGGAGAGACTTCAGCATTCCTTGGACATACACATACAATTACGTTTCTACTTGGACAAAACAAAAGCTTTCAGAAAAACTAAGCAATTGTTTGTAGTATATGCTGCAGGATCACAGGGAAAGGCTATTTCAAAGCAGACCATTTCAAAGTGGATAGGACACTGTATCCAGTTCTGCTACACACAGCATGGGAAACCTGTACCTAGTAACATTAGACCACATTCCACCAGGGCAACAGCCACTTCTACTGCCTACCTTAGAGGAGTACCTACCAAAGATATCTTGGAAGCTGCATTGCAGCACCCAAGCTGACAGCTGTCATGTTTTTATTTCATTCATTAGGTTCAAATATACAGTGGTGTAAGGTGGCTGATGCATTCCTGCCTTAAAAAGCAAAGAAAATTCCATCCTGATTGCCCTATTTTTTGGGGAGAGGCTCCAGCTGACTATCCACTCAAGAATAGGATGATCTCTTAAAGAAACAAGCCCTTTTCACTGAGTACCTTTATGATCTTCCTTAGCCCATTCTTCTGTATTTATTGTCAGGCTCCAGCTAATCCACAAAAACAAGTCACATTGCTTGTGGACTGAGGTAGTTTCTGAAGTGTCACATTGTCCTAGCTTCAACAATTCCAGGTTAGTTACTCAAGATGACACTCATACCAGTCCAAGCTGTCACAGCTCTGAATGTAGCCCAGGGCCTAGAGGGTCTGTGTTCGCCGAACAGTGTTACAGCCAAAATGCCATTCAGTGAAACACCTCGTGGGAGGCTGTGCCCCCCCCCCACTAATAATATATACCAACTCTGAGATCCCACTACAGTGGGGAAAGCGCACATTTCCTGACCCCTACTGTAATGCGATCTTACTCAGCTCGAAGAATTGCATGTTCAATGAGACATGCCGTTCGATGCTTTTTCTGTTTGATGGCTGAACATAGACCCAGGTCTGGGGTTGGGAAAAGGACTGCTGTGAGTTGACCTTGTTGTGTAGAGCCATCACAGCAGCCTAGTGGGTTCTGGATGTGGCCACTATTAATCTTATCATAGGTTTTCCCCCAAAACACCTTTGCTGATAGGCCAAGCTGATTCCATACAGCTGTTGGGACATGTCCAGGCTCAAATCTTCAGCAAATCAAGGAGACAAGGGCTTTTCTTACCTCTTTAGGGTTGCAACAAAGGCTGAAGATTTCTTTCTAATCCTTTTGTTGTCATCTTGTGTCTGTTGCCACAGGGTGCTTGGATGTTGTCATTGCAAATGATGGATGCCTTTTGGAGCTTTAATATCCGGGACCCATAGTTGAAATTCCTTCCATAGTTGTTGGTTATAACTCCATTGCAATAATTTGGGCTTTCCTTTGCATCCAGCAAATTCATCATGCTGCAAAGGTAGAATCCTTGCAGGAGAGTGCCATGACATTTTTTAGGAAAGTATAGATGTAAATCATAACATTCTGTTTTTCTTATTAGGAAACTTCTTTAGCCCAGCCGTTTTCCATATTTATGCTCCCCTGCAAGGCCATTGTTCTCAGTAGGGTGGGTGCCGATTTGCAGTGCTGTGAGGCTTGAATACCATTGAATGAATATATATTTGATCTCACCACTTCTCTTGTTAACATATCTTTTTGCAAATACAGTGCTTGGCCATTATTATAGTGGTTGTTTCTTTGGTATTTCATCAAATTCTCATTGTTATCAGTTGTTAACACTGTTTTCAGACTTTCACTAAAAAGGTATATCACTTTCAAAATCCATTAACAAGTCTGTAGTATATAAATAGTCTGTAAAGATTTTTTTTCATTTAGCTTCTCTTTTGTTTGAGGGCTAGATCTTAATATAGGTAGGAGTCATTAGAAATGTAGAATTCAAGCAAAGGTTAAAAAAGTTATAGAAACCATTCAGTAAAAGTGCAAGAAAGCTTCTGCCATGCTGAAATCATTACTGTGTAATACATTCAGCTTCCTATAGTGGAAGCACGTGGACTTTTTACTTTAAGTCATTTTGGGTACATTCAGGCCAGTAAAGCCTTGGGCATTCATAAGTCATGTAGCTAAATCACTGATGGGTCCTTAAAGCATACCTCTCAACTGTCCCTGATTTAACTGTCTTAATCCCTCCTAAAACTGATGACTTTTGGAGAAAAGATGGTAAATTACCCTTAATAAATAATGATGATAGTTTCAGTTATAGACTTAATGTATGTTTTCTGAAGTAAAAGAAGTCACATTCTCTTATTCTATCAATGTCTGAAGTAAATAATAGTAATATTTTAAATGTCCCTGATTATTTCTGGATTTGTCCCTGAATGGTTGAGAGTTATGCCTTAAAAGTACATTTGCATATATCTGATGGGCTTCCGCAACAGGTTTAAAGTATTAAAAGTAAAATGTTCACACAAACCAATTAGTAAAAACTACAAGAAAAACCTCACCAATCTAGAGTTTTCACTGTGCGATACCTTAAATGTCCTGTAATAGAGGCCCATGGGATGCCCTTAAGGGGTCATTTGCACATATCTGTTGGGCCTCTATAATAGCAGGTTTAAGGTATCACACAGTGAAAACTCTAGCTTGGCTAGGTTTGTCTTGTGGTTTAAAGTATTGCACAGGGAAGGCTTTAGCATGGTGAAATGTAATAAAATTGCCACACTGAAAAGGGTTAAAGCTTTGTAATCCTATTTCAACAAGAAAAATTTACAAAAACACAATGTCTTATAAAAGGGGTTAATAGTAAGTGTGCCTTTTTTACACTGAAAATGGAAGAGAAGAGGGAAAATTAACTGAAAGGGTGTGGTTGAAAGGAAGGCAACATCAGTCAAACATGAAAGTCGTCCTTAGGTGCCATGGAGTGAGCAGCTACAACTCTGAAGTCTTTTGGTTCTAGATGACCAAAACCATTCAATCTGAAGTAGTTACTTCATTTGATCTGCAACCTGTGGGTGTCGGATCCGACAGCTTTCCAAGATCCTAGCTCCTCCCCCTACCCATAATCCCCTACTACCAACCACATTACCTCAGATCGTTTTTTGCCGCGGCTGAAGAAGCTTCCCTGTGAAGAGCTCCTGGCTGGGTGAGATCATTGCTGGTTTTAAACCACTTTTTTTCAAACAAAGTTGTCATTGTGTGTGTGTTAGTCCCTTTTTTCTACTTCTTGTGCTAGTTTTGGGTCCCTTTTTTGTTAATTTAATTACTAGCTTATCTTCACTCCCCTCCCCCTCCTAGTGTTTGGGTGTGTGTGTGAATAATGTCTGAAGGCCCTAAGGCCGTTTTTTCTAAATGTACTGAGTGTGGCCACAAGCTTTCCCCAGCTGATGGCCACACTCAGTGCGTTTTGTGCCTGGGGGCAGCCCATTTGTCAGAGGCCTGCCAGATCTGCGCGGCCTTTAACCCCCGGGCACTTCGGGATAGGAAGAACAAGCTGATCCTGGCGGGAAAGCTCCCCCAGGAGTCAGCTTCTTCTTCCTCTCCCGTTCGGGCTCCAGCTGCTTCGGCAGCTTCGGCGCCGTCTATCCCCTTAGCTCTACCCGGGACTCAACCTCCCTCATCGGGTTTGAGCTCTGGGGAAACTAGTGCCTCTTCCCTTAGAGAGAAGAGGCACAAGGATAAGGAAGGACATAAGTCCCACAAAAGGCAGGCTGAATCTCATCCTTCGGCTCCGCCAGTGAAACTGCTTAAGTCTCCCTCAAGGGTCTCCGGATCCCCCTCCTCTCGGCGCCGTTCGCCCTGTTTTTCATTTGTCTGCAACCGACCCCCCCTGCCATCCCCCGAACCTGTCGGGAATTTTTCTGATCATTCGGAGTTGGTTTCTGTCTCAAGTTGGTGAGGCAAAAAAAAAAAAACGATCTGAGGTAATGTGGTTGGTAGTAGGGGATTATGGGTAGGGGGAGGAGCTCGGATCTTGGAGCTTGGAAAGCTGCCGGATCGGATCCGAGGTCGGATCTGACACCCACAGGTTGCAGACAAATGAAGTATCTACTCAGATGGAACATTATGGTGAGTACATAACTTCTTTTTAAGAAACATTGGTAAATAATTATTACAAAGCCTAAACAGCCATCCCTTCATTTGTTATCAGCAGAGAGACAAAAGTGTCATGTAAGTTTGAGTTCTTCCGAGTAGGACACAGCATACTTAATTGATGAGATTAAATATTCTTTGTGCCTGTGCTTTCAGAGTTTAGAGTTGTTACCACTAAAGTTGGCCCCTTTGACTTGCTTTCTCAGTCATGTTAGCCGTTCGCCATCCTTTTGATTATAAGGCATTTCTAAGAAAAAAGTTTTGAGTTTATAGTTTAGTTTAGAAAATGGAAAAAAAATCTCAGCAGTCTTTTGTAGGACTGATGCAGGATTAGTTTGGTCACTGGAATGTTAAAAATCCATCAGCGCCTTTGCCCATACTGTCATTTGGTTGGAGAAGGTAAAAAAAGAGTCTGGCTTCTGATCAAAGCTGTCAGCCTTATCTCTAAAACATGGAACAGTACCTCTCACAAAGTGGAATGAATGGGTGAAATGTGGAATACTTACAACTTCAAACAGGCAACTCGTAGTGTAGTTATTAACCTTTTCTTCATAACTTAAAATATTTATTTTGATGAAGTAGTATATCTGTTATTATACAGTATTATTTACCTGGATATTTGTTTTAAAAAAAAACTTAACAGTAAATGTGCACCAAACCCTTTCATTGTGGAATACTCAGTTTTTAAGACTCAAAATGAGGAGTGTTCCCTCAAAATGAGGTGAATTGAAAGGTGGTAGTCTAATGATAGGGGAAGTTTCTGTGTGTGGCAGATTAATGTCTGTGTGGATACAGATTTTGACCACATTGACATTGCAGTCCCCCCAAAAAAAAAGACTGATTTGGGGAACCGGTTAACTCTATGGGATAGTTTTTGTGTGCTCTACAAGTAATCATCTCCCAAAAGGAGGTATGAAGTGATGAAAATTAATTGGTCAAAATGATCCATTCCCTCATTGTTTTGTGCATTTAAAAACCTCTCTTTCATGAATTCTCAGTATCTAAACACACTTCATCTCTGTAAAAAAAAAAAAAAAAAAAATGCAGTTGAACTTTACAGAACTCCCATAGATTTATCTGATGTATTCAGCAACCTCATCTCACAAATAGTCCTGATGTGTACAGCAGCCTCAAGGCTGACCTGTCTACTGTTTCACTGAGGTCAAGCCAGTATTAAAAGGTCTTTTCTTTAGGCTTTCTTCTGTTTGTCTTAAAATTAAGAATTTGTGCCACATATGGAAAGAGGGTACTCCTGTCTGCCAAACGTTTCTGTGCTCTTTACTTCCACATGATGACTTGTACAAATTTTATTTTTTTACTCAGTTTCAGGAATATATACAAACACTGCCCAAGTGTGATATACATGAGAAAATGAATAATCATATTCACTTATATTTGTACGACTGTCTCATTGGGCTAAGATGTAGAAATTGGTTCAACAAGAATTAAGTCATTGATCAACTTTTTGTTCTTTGGTTGTAATCATAAATATGCAAAATCCAAAGTTTTAAGTAACTCTCCTAAGTGCAGTGTTAGATACAGTACAGACCAATGTTTTCCTTCCTGGGGACAAGATACAAGTGATTAGAGCTTTCTATCATGAACTTTCTCCATTGTCACTTAAGAATAAGATGGTGACTTGAGGCTCTGGGCCATATGTCATCCCATAAACTGGCGGTTCCTCATGCAAAATTGTACATGGGAAAAACCTTGGTAAATGCTAAAAGAATGCCTGGAGTCAAGCTACAGATTCTTTAGATGCCATGACTTCCATTATGGAATTTAGTGATGAAGGAATTTCTTTAATAACTGATTTTTCAGAGCTTAGCCATAGAAAATGTCACAGTTTCTTAATCACCTCAGCAATATTTAGCAACACATTGTTCACACTATGCTTGGGGAGCTTGCTTTAGGAATGTAAGAGTACAGAGGTACTGGTCTGTACAAGAAAGATCATGTTAAGAAAGAAATTAGAGTAATTGCATTAGCTCAGGAGCCATTTCAGGACAATTTTCTGCATAGTATTTTTCAGCTCAGTACAAAACAGTAGTGCTAGTTATTTTAATTTATTTATTTATTTAACATTTGTTTACCAGAAAAGTCTGACTTGGAACAAGCCAATTTTCAGCAGAGGCCAGGAGAGAAACTTTCTCTTTTTAACGTGGGAGGAAACCCACATGAACGCAGGGAGGAGATGCAGACTCTGCACAGAAGACAACCTAGCTGAGAATTGAACCAGAGAACCTCTTGCTGTGAGTCGACAATGCAAATTGCTGCACCACTGTGCCATTATGCAGTATATCAATGAATTAGGAAGAACAAGGTCTTAAGTTTGTAGAATGATAATGTGGTAATAGGCAGTCCAAAGTAACATGGTCCTTAATGGGTATTCATTTTCTAGGCATTCAGAATGCTTAGGCAGATTCCGTCATCGGCCTGTAAATGGAAGCTAAGCTCATTTGAATGTTTGTTTTATTTAACATTTGTTTACCGGGAAAGTCTGACTCGGAACGATCCAATTTTTAGAAGATGCCCAGAAACGCTCCAGTCACATGTCTTTGTAACGTATGTAAAATGTACAGTTTCCAGTGTTTTGTTCTCTTTTTATTGGACTTCACCTTCCTTTGGGCTTAGGAATTGATGTATACCTTGTACTTTTAACAGTATACTAGGTATGTTCCATAGAAATGGATGAAAAAGTCTCAGTCTTGGAAGTGGGAAACTAAATGGTGTCTGATTTGTGTTTTTATCCATTCTGGCAATGTCTGCTACTGAGTTTCTGAATTTCTAGTAATGTGTCTCACCTGTTTTAAGGATTGATGTCTTGTCCTTCATGTTGAAAGATTGAGTAAGTGATTTCAAGTGAGAGTGAACAAATTTACCTTCCTGGTGTTACTTTCTTGCACCAAGGTGAATTAAATGTTTTCTGTGTTGAAGAAACCATGGTAGTCCATCACACCCCGAATGTCACTTGCCAGCTCAGGTTTTTACCTAAACTGGGTGCAAGAAATTTAGAAAAAGAGAACATTGTTTATCTTAAATTGCTGTGTGAAGGAATGGGCTGGCATTTTCTAAACAAACTCTTTCTGAGTGGAGTGCCATCTGCATTATCTTTCATTTCAGGTGACTCAGCTGCCCATCAGAAAAGTCTATGCTTCCAGTGATTGCTTCAAGTATAGCTCCATTTGTAGACCTATGTGCCAAGGCCACTTGAGTCTTGGGTCACGTGTTCACCAGACATCTTAGCCAGGACCTTAAAGAGTTGTTCTTTTGGTACTTTACTCTCCACTCTAATTATTTCAAGGTCTTTGGCTGTTGTGTGGCTTCATCCTCTTTTTATGGATTTACTTAGTATTCAGCTCAGTCGTAGACTCACCATGGAAGGTTCCTGATGTTTGATATAAACATGTGTTCTTAATGTATGAGTTGACTTATGAGGATTCCCTCCTTGTTGGGTTCCAAGTACCTTTCCTCCATCCACAGTGTTTGGATGGCTCCTCTGTCTCTAGACTCTGCCTCAGCAATCCATGCTGGAGTTCTTCTCGCAATTATGTGTTTGTACGATACTTGCAGCAATGTATGTGCCAGCCTATGTTGTTTTTCTTGTCTTTTAAGAAATGTGTTTGTTAAATTGGTAGGGCAAACTGGCAGACTGTGAGGCAAGACTTGCTTGCCATAGTGCGAGCTATGATTTATCAAACACTCAAAAAATAGTACACTGTTGCATCTTTGGGTAGTCTTTGTGACTGTTGTAATTCACTGGTCAGGTGCAACTCATAAGTGTAAATAGGTCATGAATGCAAGTCGTACCTGCAATAGAGTATTACACCATTACAAGAAAATTGTATCTGGGCAAAAGTGTGTATTGAAGATTGTACAAGACAAAAATTAATGTACAACAATATAGTCTGCAGCAATTAAACTGGACCCTTTGAAGGTATGTATGTATAAACTTGATTAACTTGTATGGGTTGATTGCAGCTTTTTCCCAAACATCTGAAAATGATTTATATAAGGAAAGATCAGTAATGTTACGTGGACTGATTGGGTACTAGTGGTGTCTTGTTTATACAAGTTTGTCTGTTATTTCACTGACACCAGAGTTGTAAGATGTTGCAAAAAGCTTGCTTTTAATGTTCAAAACTAGATGTCACCATAGAAAAGCAAGGTACATGACTAATCTAAGAATGCTGGCATCAAGGCAATCTGTGGAAAGGAATTCATGGACAGGTTGTCCAACCACAGATTCTTTCAGCTTTGGAGGATGGTTGTTAAACTGGAGGTGGATATACCCGTCTTGACCATACAAGTGATATTGTTATGGTTGTGTCTTAAGACTAGGGTTTATTACCAATGCTTTCTCGTCCTGACTACTGAAAAAAGACATGCTTGGTGTTGCTGTGACATTTAATCATGACCAAAGGTGTCTTGCACATCACAGTTGACGACAGGCTGCTTTGTATGGTAGAGCGTTTAAAGCAATGTCTTTAAGAAAGTCAGTTATACTCGGTGAGAATGAGAAGGCAACTAAGCAAGTCATAATGTTAAGCTTACAAAGAGCACAGTGTTGGCATAATGTGTCACTTAGATTATCCAATCAAGTTTTCCTTTGCATATACAGTATGAAAAAATAGCATAACTTTCAAATTGATGATTATGCAACTTGTATTGTTCGCTAGATGTGTCATTGTCTTGGACTTTTTTTTCTTGTAGTTTTTTCATTTTATTTAATACTGCTTCCTCTTTAGCATTTTTTCAGATGTTTACAGTAATTCGTGTAGCTGTAGTTATTGTGTATACAAGTTACAGGTGTAATGAAAAGCAGCTTGGCAGATGTTTTCCAATGTGACTGCTTTACATATTTTTAAACAAAATTAAAATTATTTACTTGGTAACCATTAAACCGTTATGAAACTGCTATAATTAGACCCTGGAGTTTTGAATCTCAACCACTGAACCCGTTATGCCACCTGTGTAGTTATGTTTGTATGATGTGCAGTTACTGGCAATTGGCTGGATATAGTATGTAGTAATAGGACAAGGCATGGTATGGATATAAACATAAGGTTAGAAAAAAGATTGGTTTGGATGCTAAGCCTGCAGATCACTTACATATGTATTTAAAGTAGTGAGCACTGCTTAGTAGTAACACCAGAGTGTTAACAAGAAAAAACATGGCTTATGATCAGAAATCGGTATACCATTGTGAAGAAAACAAGTAGTTCATACTGTTTAGAATCGAATTTCAGTTTTCCAAAGACATTGTCCTGACATTGCTGAGGCATAGCCTTCCTGTTAGTACCAGAAGCAAAACATATAATTTTGCAGTAAGTGGCAGACCTTACAGTTAAATTTTGGATTTTGTTTATGGTTTATCAAAACTGCATTGACTTGTATGGAGAGAGCTTGCAGTGCACTGCACTATGATGTTTTAGTATTTCCCCAGTAGTGTGGCCATGGAGTTGGTGTATATGTTTGGGCAGCCAAGCCCTTTACATAGGTGCAAGAAGACTTGCCCCCCCCCCCCCCAAAAGAAGAAAAATTGATTATGCTTCTTGATATTTAAAAATTGATGAAACATAACTTATTGTGGGTTGAGTCAGTGGAAGATTAAAAAAATAGTAAGTCAACAGATTATTTGCATATTGTTTTAATCACCTGTTTAGATGGATTAGTTTTGTGTTTATCAAAGCTGCTGTAGATTTTTTCAGACATGAGCCTGAATTGATAGTCTGTTAGTTTCACATAACATTTTCTGAATATTGCAGCACATTAAGTCCATCCCTACTTCTCTGTTTGATAATGATTTGAATGTAGTTATAAGAGTGTTGCATGAATAATTTGTATATCCTAATGGAAATTTTTGCAGTTTAAACTGATATAAGCAATCCATTTTTTTCCTTTATAGGAAACATTAAGGCTTACAAGAAACTAATCTTATTTGAGCGCAAAAAATATTAACCCAAAGACTCCCTATATATTTAATGAGTTTATTTTCCAGTAATAAAAATAGATGTTAGGTCAGTGCATTGTTTTGAATAAAAAGGATTTCTGATTAGGAGCAGCAGTTTTTATGTGCTTTTTCCCCTAGTATGTGATGAATAATAATGAGACTGTATTGCGTGTCTGGACTGGTGAAAAAATGTGAAGTAATTTTAATAGCCAGTGTCACTACAGGAAACGAAATGTAGCAAACATGTGAAGTGTTTAATTGTTGAATTAGGCTAGCCACAGTATAATTCTATTTTAAGATGTTACCTCTTCTGTAAAAAGGCCCTTTATCACAACTGGATTTTTCTTAGCCACAGTCCTTCATCTTAAGTTCAGAGTTTCTATTCATCACCTCTGGTTTGTAAATGAGGATATGGTGAGGCTTCTATATTGGCAGGGATTGTGTATGCACTCTCCAATACATGGTCAACAATACTTATTTACTGACATTTGATTACTGTAAAGTCTGATTGGGTAGGTGCTCATTTTCAGTGGAGGTCCAGTGAGAAAAGCCCCACAGTATTACAAAACATTTTAAGAGCAATAATTTTACAATCTTCAAAACTAATACAAAAACATCTACAGTTTAAATAATTAATACCAATTAAGACACATAAAGCAGAAAAATGTAATAGTCATTTTCCTGGTTAAGAAGAAAAAGCTGTCCATGACATCTGTAGAAATCTCCATTTCCTTTGTAGTGAATATAGGGTTTAATATCAAATGAATGGTAAAAAATAGCATTAAACAAAAATTGCACCCATATTCAAAGTAGAATATGTCATCTAATTATACCTTGATTTTCTCTAGCATTAACGTGTGTTTCTCCCTGTAATTTCTTTACTGGGAACCTTCTTCAGAAAGGATCACTGTAGCACTAAATCACAGCATGGCTTTAAGTACTGTCTTTATATATTTGCTCCAGGTGGATTTTTGTGGCTACAAAATTCTTCGTGTGAGAGAGATAATTCAAGTCTTGTACTATCTTAGGTATTGATTGTTCGTATCATGACACAGGTACTTATATGTCCTGTTGGTGTTCTGTTTCTGTCAGTTTTTCTCACCATTTGAGTACCACTGATATCTCTGTTTTTCTGAAAAAAATATCTGCATGCACTAATGAAGTTTATTTTCTAAAAGATTGTTTGCCTTTCCTTATAATTTTGGAAAATTCAGCAACCCAATGAAAGACCAAGATGTGGCATTGATATCTATAGTTAAGTTTCTCGTAGCTAGACCAGTGAAAGATTTTCCTCTGACCAGAGTAAAGTGAAAGGAATTGGGAACTTTTTGCCAAACTGAAGGAGACTTTGGAATGAAACCTGCAGACATCTAGAAAACATATGTAGGTGTACTGAATTGGGATGGTTGAGTTTGTTCATAGGAATAAGGAATCCAAACTTTGTAGTCCATCTTTGTTAACATGACTAAATGCTGCAGGCATTAGTACTGCTTGGGACTTGGAACTTTTCAGGCAGTTTGTACACACCCTTACCACTGATGGTTTTGCTCATTTCCCATCTGTCCAGTTCTTTGTAGCCTTGCATGAAGGTTAGGCATAAGGAGATCTTGAGGAATAGAGGATGATATTTATTATTTTTGCATAATAACATTTGCTCCATTTGTGTTATTGTGTAGCCCTCTTTTCTAGTATTTTTTTTTACTTTTTGGTGCTTTTTATCCACCCTGTTTTCTTCCACTCTGCTCTCCATCAGCCTGCAGACCCTACAGCTGGTTCCTGTTCAAGATACAGTGATGAAAGTCCAGTTTAGTTTGCCCCATGGCTTTACATCTCATAAAAAATAATGGGCTTTCACATTATGTATTCTGTCTAATTAAGAGCAACAGTATTTCCTTTTGCACTACCTGTTGATGTTTCAAATGGGTAGCACATAAATGATGGTGAGAAGCTTGATGCTTTTATCAAATCCATGACCCTGTTATTTAGGCCACAGCATCATCAGTGCAGCTGTAATTCAGACACCAAGTACAGGCCTTTCCATCCCTCCATGTCCTCTCTGACCAAAAGATCAGTCATTGCTTGAGGTGGTGAAATGGCTCTCTGTGTCCTCTTGTACTGCTACGGATTTGACATTGAATGTTTTACCAGCCATATCAAAGCTGATCCCTTCACCCACTTAAGCAGTTACACATACCAGTATGACAGATGCTCAAGTATTGGCACTGATGGGCCAACAGGACACAATTTCATTGATAGTTTTCTCTTCAATGAGAGCAGCAGGACCCTTTGAAGGGGGCATAAACCCAGGCTGAAGCTGTTGAATGTCAATTACAGAAAGCTGGAATGACCCATGTGAGAAGTCCGAGTTGAAATTCTGATGCCTCTCTTCCATTGCCAGAGGAAAAGGGCATGGGACAGCTTTACACTGCAGCCAGAACTGATTCTTTCTCTGGTGTGGTCCCCAATATACTCACCAGTGAGTGCCACTTTTATGCTGGTGATTGTTACCAGATTGAAGGCTTCTGTGGTCAGTAGACATGCAGTGGTCCTGTTATTATCTCTTCTGAGGTAATTCAAGCTAATACTGATATACTTTTAGCCATGGCATTCAGCATAAATCACCTAACTGTAAATGCTGGCACCAATACAGTATTGGACAAAAACAATTCAGGTACTTGTCTTTCCTACCATTCTTGTACCTGTTGCTAGACCCTTTCCAACAGTTGTTGCCATTTCCTTTGCTTTTCTGAGTTCCCTTAGCATCAGCAACTTAATATGTTTCACCACAGGATAATGTCAGAGCTAGATTTGGCAGTTATGATATCAGTCCAGTATTTGCTGGTACTTTACAACCAGAAATCTTGCCAGTTTAAGCTGTGAAGCAAACCCAGAGTTTGATGCCTGTGGATCACAGAGATGAAACAGATCATATAGGATGTATTGGCTAATGAAGTTCTGCATATTTCTCTGGATAAAGAAACCACCATAAGGACCTTTTGTTGGAGTCGGAACCCTCCACAATGCTGCCAATTAAGGCATAGTGCAAAACAAAACACAAAGACTCATTCATGCAGTTGCATATCACTGACCTAGATGAGGAAGGGGACTGTGTCCTCCTTCCTCCCTGTCATGCAATTAGCATCACAAAATTTAGAAAGTTGTTTTTCATTTTGATGCAAGAAAAGGGGGTTAGGCCACAAACTCAGCTCCTCTATCTCAGATAAAGTTGCAGGATGCACATAGGACTTAACTTGGTGGACATCTTGAAAGCTGCAAGTTGGCATACATAGGTTAACATTGGTTCAGTAACTTCTGTACCCAAGAAATTAAGATGTTTCACCCATCCAGGGATTGTTCAGTTTAACTAGAGACACTCAAGCTAATCCCCATTATGTCATAAGCACCCTTGAAGAGGAGGCCTCCTCAAAGCCCTGTTGTCCATCGACCAGACAGGAAGTATTTAGTGATGGATAGGGTTGAGGAGCAAGTGTTAGCATCCTCCATTGTATTTTTATGGTTGTTAAATTACTTTGTTCACAAGATGTAGTTACAGAGTCAAATCACTGACAAATATCTCCAGGTGGAGGAAGAGTTGCCTTATGACCTCAGAAGGAAAGTTAAGGGGCAGGTGAATACTTACTCCAGCATAACAAATCACATGAATAATGTCATTTTACACAGCTGAGGGTTTGTCTGGAGCCACATCTGCAGGTATTACAGTGTGACAACACAAACCAGGAACAGAAGAACAAACCAAACGACTTGAAAAACAGCTCTAGGCCTCACAGTGAAACCATACACCACTGTGCACAGTAGATTCTAAAAAAATGGAATTTATTCAGACAAAATTAAGAACTCTCATCCAGTTATATCCTGGACTTCTTCAGAATCAGTAAAACACAGAAATAAAACATTTAAATAGCCCTCTAATACATACACATGACCCAAATTATCCAGTCAAATACAGGTAAAAAATCATGAAAGAAAGACATATAAAATAATTGACGTAGAACACAATGATGCAAAACAAAAGAAATCACCCAACATTTAAAAATTAGTAGATGCATAAATGTCAGTTCCACCTAAAGAAAATCACTGTATGGAACCAAACATAAGATCTTAACTTAAGAATACCATTAATGTTTAACTGTTCATTCAACCCTAGTAATAGATGTGCTCGAAGTTTGATTTTCCAATTTATCCACTAATTTTTAAATTTTAGGCGTATTCTTCCAGCTAATTCCAGACATTCTTCAGTATCCTCTCGGTCTTCTCAGAGCTTTTCCTCAATCAGAGATGGACAGGATGATGAGAAGTTTTCTCAAAGTTAAGATCCAGATGGGGATTTTTTCATCTCCATCCCATCCTGGATCCGTGAGAGCTCCAACACCCATGTTATAGGCTCCTCTTCCAATTTGACTACAGTCTCAGAATTTCAATATCCGGTTTCCCTGAGAGAGTCATCTTCGTGTTCCAGAATATGACATTGGCCTTCAACAGCTTGGGCCTGGCTCTGTCTGGAGGCTTCAGTTCTGTGGTGGGTTCCACCCTTTCTACTCCGGTGGCTTCGGCTCCAAGGGAGGAGAGGGGAGTTTCCCCTGGCCCATCAGCATTCCGTTTAGTAGAGAGGGCTTTCTGTAGACCAAGACATACATCTTCTTATCCTCTGGGTCCTACCCAATCATCATCTGATATGAGTTTTGAGTCCATCCATCCTGCCATTGGTCAGCCCCCCCAGTAAGCCTTCAGACTACATCCCTTCAGAGGGTCCCCAATTCTTCCCCCTGACCATCCCATAGAGGAGGATCATCAGAGGAAAACATGCAAGAGGAAGCACATGGATTCATCCTTGTCGTCTTTAACCGAGGACAATGATTTTGATGGAAAAGGATCCCCCAGATCTTCACTGGATGTTTTCTTTGGAGACATCTTTGAATTCCTGAGGTAAAATGGTGGCAGGTTGTCCCATAATCCTTCTTCCAAGGAGTCAGTGTTTCTGGAGGCTTTCTGGGCAGGCCGTCTGTGTCCTGGGTGATTCCCCTCATGGACGAACTCATTGATTTAGTTTCTCGCCAGGTGTGGAATGAACCAGACATAGTTGAGTCAATCTCCAAGCATCCTGATAAATTCCTGAGTCCTCCTTCTGATCACTTATATTGGTAAAAGGGTGTCTCAGTTGATGCCATTGCCATGTCAACAGCCGCAAAAAAAGGAACTCACCCAAGAGACCTCCTCTGTTTATCTCCTGGACAAGTGTCTTGGGCCTTAGACAGATATGGAAAGTGTGTAACGTCTCAACTACCTTTGCGTTGACAGCATTAAACTACTTGGCACATTTTACACATTTGCAGAGAGATCTGGTTAAAGAGCTAAGCAACTCTGAAAGAGACCTTGTTGGAGGAGAACCTTAAACAGGTTTCTCCCCAAGTGGTGACTCTTATCTTTCCTGGCAAATTCCTCAGTGAGGTGGATCTCACACTCTGCAGAAGGCACTTCACAAGCAGCTAGTACAGGCATAGCCATGGCTTTGCAATTTTGAGGAACCCTTTAAGGTGTCTTTCATTAATGCCCATTTGCTGGTTCCTCCTTGTTTGGGCCATCAATAAAAGGAATGCTTGCCCACAGCGAGAAAGATGGAAAGAACTTGTCTGCCATAGGGATCAAATTTTCTACCCCCAAAGGACTTTTTCAAGAAATCAAAGGGGTGGAAAGAAGCTTTGGTTTAGAAAATCTCAAGGTCCTTTCCAGGACTCTTGCTGGGATACCTCTTCCAGAGGCAGAGGAGGAGGTTCCAATGGTAGACGCTGCCCCAGAGACAGGGGCATCCGCAGATTCAGGGCTTTAGGGAACCATTTTCTGATAAGCCCTATCAGCATTCCTGAAGTGCTGCCTGACGGCCTGCCCCTGGAGGCAGTCAGGGTACATCTGTGCACCTAGATACCTGGACAAACATCACAAATAACAACTGGGTGCTGAAATTAATATCCAGAGGTTATTACATTCCCTTTTCCCCATCACCTCCAAGTCCTAGGAGGTTATGCCCCGATGTGCCACCCAGTCAGAGGGAGTCCACTGTTCAAGAAGTTTAAAAACTTCCAGAGAAAAGAGTCATCCAAGAGGTCTCGACTGAACAAGTAAGATATGGAACTTATTCTAGCTTCTTTTTGTTGCCAAAGAAAACAAGTGACCTAAGACCAGTACTGGATCTCAGCAATCTCAACCTATATGTCAAAAAGTCGAAATTCTGAATAGTTGCAGTTCATTACATTCTGCAGCTTCTACACAAGGATAACTTGATGTGCTCTATAAATCTGCAGGATGTGTATTATCAAAATGAACAAATGCTTCAGGAGGCATTTGTTCTTTCAGCTGTGGGACAGTCCTTACCAATTCAGATTGCTGCTCTTTGGCCTCACCACAGCCCCCGGATATTTACTAAATGTATGGCAGTTGTTGCAGCTCACTTGAGGCTGAAAGGATTCCAGGTGTTTCTGTATTTAGACGATTGGCTCCTTATTGCACCAACAAGGCATCAACTGATTCAAGGCAGGGATTACCTGTTGCAGAACTTCATTTCCCTGGGCATCTCCATAAACTTGGCAAAGTCAAACCTCATTCCTTTGCAGAATCTAGAGTTTATAGGAATGCAACTGAACACTTCCACTCAAGTAGCTTCCCTACCTCTGTATCGCATAACTTCTCTGAGACAGCATATCCAGGACTTATTGTATCTTACATCTCCTCCAGCACAGTTAGTTCTCAGAGAGCTGAGTTCTGTGTCAGTGGCCATCATTCTCGTACCCTTAGCAAGATACTTTATGCGGGTTCTACAGTGGACCTTGGCTGTTCAATGGTCCATTTTGTACCAGCCCCTATCTGCTCCTTTCTGGCTAATTCTGATATGCAGAAGCTTCTCTAATGGTGGATACAGTCAAATGACCTATTGTTGGGCAGGCTGTTCTCTCTTCCCCCTCCCATAGTCACACTGACCACAGATGCTCCCTATTGAGTAGGGGGTATTATCAGGGAAAGATTGTCCAAAGCATGTGGTCCTAGCACGAGACCAACCTGCATATCAGTGTCCTAGGGATGAGAGCAATCCTTCTAATGTTGCAAGCCTTTCAGGACCTTCTCCCTTATTTAGTTTACATTTGTTGACCAGGATTGTCTGACTGAGCTGAGTAGCTCTTTTTCAGTGGAGGCCCGGGTAGAAAAGCTGCACAATATTACAATGTATTATATACATTAGGTTTATATTTGAAAGACAAATGACTAGATAAAATAGTATTTACAGAGAATAGTTGGCGCAGGTGACAGTCAGGCAAATACAATGATCAGTAATTCACTACAGAAGATAGTCAAACTAAAGCAAATAATCAAATATCACAATCTTATTTTTTGACTGTTATAGTGTTGTACAGTAGTAGTAAATATGCAGGCTAGAGATATTTGTAGTATAACAGACCTAACAGTAGTGGCATATCAAGGGCCATAGTTTGACTGTCTTGGGTTAAGGTGGTTGTGTGCAGAGGCAGGACCATTGAGACTTTAGATATTCTCTTGCTGCAGCTTTGAATAGATTAATATTTTTAAGGGATCTGATTTCATGTGGGAGTTGGTTCCATGATATGGAAGGATGGTAGCTGTAAAGGTTTTGACCAATTTTGGTCTTGGGTTTGTATACTTGTAGCAGGTCTTGGTCAGAGCTGCATAGTGGCCAGGTGGGGATGTAATATGAGATGAGAGGAGATAGGCTGAGACAGTAAGATTTCTGGTAAAGTCCCCACTATTGCAGTTCATACAGACATGTTAGTGGTCTGGGATATCAGCAAACAAGGAGGAACCCAATCCTACCCTTTATGCAGAGAGGCTATGAGAGTCTGGGAATGGGTGATCTCTTTCAGCCACTTTCTAATTGCAGTGCACATTGATGAGGAAACCAAAGTGCTAGCAGACAGTCTCAGCGGGTCTGTTCTGACCCCTCATGAATGGTCCCTTAATTAAGCAGTGGAAAACCAGATTTTCAGCCATTAGGGCCAACCTTCCTGCGATCTCTTTGCTTCTCCCTTAAACAACAAAGGCAGCAAGTACTTTGCTCTGATCCCCCCAAAAGAGAAGTCACCGAGGGATGCTCTAGTCCATGATTGGCCCCCAGGTCTCCTTTATGTTTGCCCCTCCCTTCCCTTGATACCCAAGTTTCTACAGAAAGCCAGTAGGCTGAAGTGCTCAGTGATTTTCATCGCCCCCTTTTGGCCTCGTCAGGTATGGTTTCCCTTCCTGTGGTCTCACCTGAAGTATGCCCCATGGATTTTGGGTCGCAATCAGGACCTTTTCTTCCATCGACCAGAGTATCGAAAACCCAATCACCACACTCAAGCTAACCAGATGATTTCTTCACTTCCAGTGATTATAAGAAAGTCCAGGCTAGCTTCTCCAGTTCATGACATAATCTTGGCCTCACAGAAAGCTTCCACAAAAAAGGTCTGTAACAGTAACTGGAGAAGATTTATGATATGGGCTTCAAAAAAGAATATTGATCCATTTGCAGCTCGCTCCTCAGCTATTCTCCTTTTTCTGAGTTCACTTTTTCATGACGGTACCAGTTTCTCTACCATTAAGCTACAGCTGGCTACCATTTCTAATTTTCATTCAGGAACGGGATCTTCCTCTATTTCCTTGTCAAAGTTATGCCAAGCCTTTATGAGGGGTATTTTTCTGCTAAGGCCTCCAGTAAAAGATCCTTCTCCCCCCTTGGGACCTTGCAGTTGTTCTTCAAGGTCTCACTCAAAAACCTTTTGAATCAGCCGATAGTTGTGACTTGAAATTTCTTTCATGGAAGACTATATTCTTGGTAGCCATCACATCAGCCAAGAGAGAATCTGAACTGCAAGCCTTGTCAGCCAAACCTTATATCATTTGTCATAAAGACAGAGCTTCCCCTGAGAACTAATCCATCCTTTATGCCTAAAGTAGCAACAGGATCCAACATTAACCAATCCATCCATTTGCTGGTTTTCTTTCCAAATTATTCAAACAAAGGAGTATATATATATATATATATATATATATATATATGTTACATCTCCATGATGTTCATAGACAGTTGCATTTCTATCTGCACAGGACAAAGAAGCACAGACAATCTGATCAGATCTGTATCCTTTTTTACTACCCTGGCTAAATGGATAACAGATTGTATTTTTTTTTTCCAAAGAGGAGTTGAATTGCCTCATCCACCTAAAGCCCACTCGACTAGATCCATGGCAACTTCTTCAGCTTTTTCTGCCACATCTATTGATGAAATATGTGCTGCAGACACATGGTCTAAGACTCGTACATTTGCTTCACATATATTGGACATTGTCTCCAGAAGCTGGGCATCCTTCGGCTCGACAGTGATCCTGCATATCCTTCCTTTGGAGCCACCCAGGAGTTATGTAGCTGGGGACTCTGTCAACAGTGGGGAAGAATGAAAAGGACAACATGAGATATAGAAGTTATGTACTTACCCATAACTTGGCATCTGTGTTGTCCATTTTCATTCTCACTTCCCTCCCATCCATCCCTCAGCCTTGGTATCTTTGAGAAGTTACCTAGAGGAATTTGGAACCCATAAAATTCATGGCTTGGGGCCCAGAAACTCTTGATCTGTTCTATTTCTTCTTGGTAATGTTACCTATTAGGGCAGCAAACTCAATCTGAGGAGTTAGGGAAGGAATTATTCATTATGGGAAAAGGAGGAGCTCAAAGCTCTGATCCTTAAGTCTTGTGAATACAGCTGAGTCAGATCCAGTGAGGAAGAATGAAAATGAACAACACATATGCCAAGTTATGAAGTACATAACTTGTATATTCGCATCTTTTGATAAGTGTTGGTATACTCCTGGTGTCATTCATTTTGTAGGCCTCATGCCTCCCTCCCTCTTGTCTCTTTCTACTAAGTTTTTTAGTAGTCTGCTATACAATTGTTGGTATCCTACTTTTTTGTTTAGGGAATTTTCTCTTACCATTGCTGGTATTTGTATTGTCTTTCTGTGTATTTTACTTTGTGTCTTGTTATCATGTCCAACAAACTGACTAGATTTAAGAAATGCTCTTCTTATGGGCATAAGATCTCCAACACTGATGCCCACTTTGAATGTGTCTGCTGTCTTAGAGCATCTGGATGCTGAGCATCTGGATGTGGAGTGCAAGATTTTGGCTGGTTTTAATCACAGGACACTAGCTGAATGTAGAAACAAGTTGGTCCTGAAAGGGTTACTGCTTTCATCTTCCTCTTCAATATCTGGAGCTCCTCCATCTGCTAAGGAGCCTGTGGAGAAATCTAATGTAGAATCAGTTGAAAAAATCAGAGAGAAACCTAAGGAGTCAAGGAAGCACTCCCCCTTTCCACTCTTCTTATTTGTCTCTTCCTGCAAAAGTTGCTAAAGCTTCAGATCTGTCCACTTACTCAGATCCAACATTCTCCATTTAAAAGTCTTTGAAGTGTCCAGTCTGTAGATGTTTTACACCTGAGCCAATACCAGTGAGGTTGTACTCCCCCTTTCTGCAGGACACATCATACAGAGCTTCTAGACTTCCATCCACCTCATCATCCTTCCAGAAGCCAGTCTGCCAGAAGCTTTTCTAAAGCTGATGTGGACAGCATGATGAAAAAGTTTCATCATACCCAAATTCCGTTGGGAGTTATCCTGGTTCCATCTGCCATTGGACATGTGAGCTTTGCTCCATCCCAGACAATGTTGGTTACTCCTATTCTGATCTGTCCCTCGGCTTTAGAGATATCAGACCAGAGATTTCCAAGTTTGTCTATGTCAGATCTGAAGGTCTGGCCTTAGTCTCCCCTGACACCTTCTCTCATCTAGCTGCCTCTGATGATTTTGTAGCCAGAGGGATCTCTGAGTTGTAGCTTCGGCACCAGCTTTGTGGGTAAGGACTTGACTGTGAGGTTGTCAGAGCCTTCCCTCCCCTCAGAGCTTCAATTTTAGACAGCTAAGCGCTGACCTCTACTTTGAGGCAAGGTCATGGTAATTCTCTGAGTTGCCCTGGTAAGTTAGCTTTGGCTCCTACTACAGTGGTTTTGGGCTCTCACATGGCTTCTGCCTTTGATTTCAGAGAAGAGGGCTATGCCCACTTCCGGGGATAGGACATCCTTGCCCTTCATCAGGTCCTCCCACTCCACAATTGATTGTCCTGGGTTTTGAGTTCATTCATTCTGTTCCTTCAGGAGAGCTGATCCGTCCAGGCCTTGAACAGTTCTCCCCATACACTCCTTAGTCTTCTCCAGATCATCACCCCAGGAAGGTCATTGGAAATGTATGTGCAAGAGGAGGCTTATCAGTTTCCCATAAGAATCTGTGATGGAAGACAAGGACTTCAATGAAGGGAAGGGGCCCTGATATCACCCATTGAGGATATCTTATTTAGGAAGATTCTTCAGCTTTTCAGACAGAAAGGTGGTTGGTCTTCTGCAGCTCTTTCTTGGGAGGAGTCAGTATTTTGCAGGGCGCTCAGAACCTGCTCAGCTATGTCCTGGGTGGTACCCCCAGCTGATGAAATGGTGGATGTCATTTCTTATTGAGCATGGAAAGATACAGATTTCACAGAACCCTTTCCCAGGAAACCGGTCAAGTATCTTGTTGCACCTAAGAACTGTGCCCACTGGAGTAGGGGTCCCCCTGTCAATGCCATGGTGGTTGCGGTGGCCACTAAAAAGGAACTAGCAGAGGAAATTTCTCCTGAAGATTGCCCTAACAGGGAATCTAGAGCTTGGACAGGTTTGGAAGCAAGTTTATGCCTCAGCGACATTTGCTCTGTGGTTGCTGAATTATTTGACACATCTGATTAGGTTTCAGATGGATTTGATGACTGTGTAGAAGAAAAAGACTATCTTTGCAACTGGCCACCCTTCAGTCCCTGTCAGTTCCCTCCATGCAGCTGATTTCTCAAGCTATGGAGGGTGTTTCTAGAGCAGCTGGTGCAGACATAGCTCTAAGGAGACATGCCTGGATGCACCTTTGTGACTTTGGAGCCATTCAAGACATCTTTTGTCAATGCACCCTTTGATGGATCTACCTTATTTGGCCCTAAAGTTAAGGGTACTTTCTCCAGGAGTCAACAAGATAGGATACCTCTGTCTGCTGTAGGAATATGGTTTTCTATCTGTCAGAGGACCTTCTCACAGAATCTAAAAGGTGGTATAAAGTTGTGGTTCTGAAAATCACAAGTTTTTCCCCCAACATGCTTATGGGGGATAGATCCCCTCGCAGCAGGGGGGAATTCCAGTGGCAGACACCCATGTGGCAGAGGAGGCCTGCAAAGCCAAAGTTTCAGATGCCTCTTCTCTGTGAAGCCTTAAGGCTCCTGAAGGGTTGCCCAACTACTGCATTGTGAAGGCAGTCAGGGGGGCACTGTTGTGTGCACCCTGAATCCTGGACATCCATCACCAAAGATGTCTGAGTACAGACAGATGTTCTTCGTGTTTAACTGTTGCAGCCATTACATTTGGGTAATCTGCTGGCAGGTTGCCCTCAGTCGGCCTGATTAACAAAGTCTTGGATCCTGCGTCAGTTGCTGTCCCTTCTTCCATGTCAGGTCGTCAGGGGTATAAAACATGCAGCCAACGCCATTACATCAGTCTTTCTTGCCGCGCAGTGCCCGAAGCAGAAGCAGTTTGCAAGTGCCAGTCGGCCGACTCCTGAAATTTTCGTTTTCGAGTTTCAGATCCGAAGTCTTCAACTAAAATGCTAAGTACCCCATTGGGGAAACATTTTCTTGCTCCTTACCGATGTCAGTAAACGTTAATAATTGCATTACTTGTGGGAAGCAAATACCTCATAAGGATTTTCATTTGTACTGCATTCCTTGCCTATGCCCTGACCACAACGTACCTTGCTGTCAGTTCTGTGCTTTATTTAATCAATGCACTATCAAACTTCGGTACATTTTTGCTTCTAAATATTTTAGCTCACACTTTAATTATCCAGAAATGTCGTCGGTTAGCAATCCGACTACCAGAATACCTAAAAAATGCAAAGAAAAAGACAAGCCATTGAGGTCCAAAACTGCCGACGATGCTTCTCCTAAGCCAGTCGCCAGTTTGCCAGTACTCAGTGAGGCACTTTCGCAGCCCCTGATACCCACTACTTCTGATTTGCAGGCCTCTACTGAGACCCATTCGGAGTCTGGTATGCTGCAAGATGCTTCAATTATGGAACCCGAGGATGTCTCTACCTTGGATTTGTCCGGAGCCGCTGTGCAGGCACTGGCTTCTGAGGGTGTTTTCAGGACTACAGATTTGTATATTAGACCGACTCCATCTTCAAAACTAAGGCCAAAATCTCGGCCTATACCTAAAAAAACGATGCCTAGGCCACATGTGCAGGCCACTATGCCTAAAAAACAAATGATCAAAATTGCTGAAGATTTAATTACTCTGATCAGGGGTAGCCAACCCCCTACCCCCCTTCTAAGAGGCCTAGGCAAGATATTGATTATGAATCTTCTGAACAGGATTCTATTTCTTCTGACTCTTCTAATGAACAGGAATTGTCTATACCTACTTATGAGGACTCTGATGCAGATGATTCCATTTCTTCTGCTTCTCCCCCTGAGGATTTTTCTTTTGGGGAAACTTTACATACCTTAAGGGAACATTTCCACATGGAAATTCAGGATTTTTCTGAATCTAAAAAGAGACTTAGGGATTTTCTTCTTCCTCAGCATAGGCCTTTGGCTATACCTCCTGTTCTAGACATTGTCGATGTTTTTTCAGAATCTAGTATGGCTCCTGATTCTCTGCCTCCGAGCTCCTTGTAAGCCAGACAGATACTACAGGGTTCCTGACTCCCACAAATTCCTTTTCAAAAATCCTGTTGCAGATCCTGAAACCATTTCTCAGGGTCCCAAGGGCATTAAGGCTTCTACTGCTAAAAAATCCTACCCCTTCTGATAGAGATTCCAGGGCGCTGTATAGATTGGGTAAGAAGGTTTACACTTCTGCAACCTTGCCAATCAGGGCTTTAAACTGTCAATTTCATATGCTAAAATATCAGCAGCATATCATGGGACTGCTTAAAGAGAAAATGATGTTGATTTCCGACTGTGTGGTAAAGATTTACAGGATTTATTGCATACAGCTGAACAAGTTGGAAAACATACTTTGCAATGTGGTTTTGATTATTTGGAGGCCTCTTGCAGGGCTGCTGTAACTGGGTCTGTGCAAAGAAGGCATGATTGGCTCAAAGAGCAAAATCTGACTGATCACGTTAAAGCAAAATTGTTGGATGCTCCTTTACAACAGGACCGTCTCTTTGGTAATAAGGCTGAAGAAGTTCTAAAAAAGATGGAAGATAAAGCTAAATCTATGCAAACTGTGAAAGATTTCTTACTAGTACAACCTCCAAGATTTAGTAGACACTGGCCTACTAAGAATTGGTCCTTTCCAGTTCTTTCGAGAGCCACTCAAGTCAAACCCAGACATTCCAAAGGCACCAGGTTTCAGTCCCAAGGGACTTTCAGAACAAAACAATGGGGTGCCTCCTCTTCCAAATCTGGAAACAACAAGACACCTCCCTATGGTAAGCAGTCTCAATGACTTCCCTTTACACTTACCAAGCACTTACCAATTAGCCGCCCCTTTGGGGGGGAAAACTGGCTCTTCATGCAAAAAACTGGCAACTTATAACCCAGGACAAATGGGTTTTAAATATAGTATCCCAAGGATACAGATTTCATTTCCACACATTGCCAATTCCAAATGGATGGCCAGACCTGCCCCCAAATCAGTGGGCAGAGGCCCAGAAACAAGTACTTTCCCTCATGAGCATGGGGGCTATTCAGCTAGTACCAGAAGAGGAAAAGGGACAAGGTTTCTATTGAAGACTTTTCCTGGTATCCAGAAAAGACAAATCTTGGCATCCAGTTCTGGACTTATCTACTCTAAGCACCTTTCTGGACATCCCAAAATTCAAGATGCTGACTCTTCACCAGTTACTTTCTATGCTAGGCAAAAATGTCTGGTTGGCAACTCTAGATTTAAAAGAGGCTTACCTGCATATCCCAATCAGGGAATCTTGCAGAAGATACCTCCACTTCAAAGCAGGCTGCTTGCATTACCAGTTCTCTGCACTGCCCTTTGGCTTATAAACTGTGCCCAGGGTCTTTACAAAGTGCCTGGCTCCAGTAATTGCATTTTACAGGCAAAGAAATATTCAAATATATATATACCTGGATGATTGTCTAATTCAGGCAGAAAACAAGGACACTCTTCTAAATCATCTGGCGTTTGTAAAAAGGGTTCTAACTTGTCTAGGGTACACTATAAACAAAAAGAAATCACAACTGGTACCCTCTCAAAAAATTACATTCCTGGGTGCAAGCTTGAATACAACTGCCCAGATGGCTTTCCTTACGCCAGAGAAGCAAATTCATTTGGTGACTTACTTCAAACAGGTGACCACAAAACCCTGCTTTCTGCAAGGCAAATGCTGCAAGCCTTGGGTTCATGGCCTCCTGCAGTCTTCTAATTCCATATGCAAGACTGCATATGAGGAAATTTCAGTGGTATTTAAAAGGTCTATGGAGTCAGCATTGCCACAGCCTGGAAACAATGATTCCTATCATACCTTGCCTGCGCCCAGAGTTCCTATGGTGGGCAGAGGTCTGCCACCAGAACAGGAGCTGCCATTCACACCACCCCCTGCCGCCCAAACCCTAACTACAGACGCATCAGACTTTGCATGGGGTGCTCATCTGGCAGGGAAGTGCATTCAGGGAATGGAGCCCAAATCAAATGCACCTTCACATAAATCAAAAAGAAATGCTAGCTGTACAGAATGCACGGACAGCCTTCAAGGACTGCCTTCATCCAGGACAAGATAAAGACGGACAACACCACAGTTATGTAGTACATAAACAAGCAGGGGGGTAAACACTCCGACCCCCTTTGCAGACTAGCCATGGCATTGTGGAACACGGCCTTGACCTATAAAGTACAACTGCAAGCTCAACTCCTGCCAGGAAAGCTGAATACTCTGGCAGATGAACTAAGCAGAAATCTCATGGACCCACATGAATGGAAACAGGAACCATGGATTTTCAACATGTTGACTTGCAAATGGGGGCGTCCAGACATAGAACTTTTTGCCTCACCCCAGAACTATCAGAACTCATCACAAAAAAGCCTGGAAAGTGGACGCTCTGTCCTTCAGCTGGAAAAACCTATCAGTCTATGCCTTTCCCCCTCTGCCTCTGCTCTACAAAGTTCTACAGGACAAACCAAGAATGATTTTGATTGCTCCAGATTGGCCTCACCAACACTGGTACCCACTCCTGTGCATTGTGTCATCGTGGCATCTGCCTCAGACACCTTACTTACTGTCTCAGCAGAACAACCAAACTCTGCACACTCGGCTCCAAACTTTGAAACTTGCAGCATGGCTAATCACTTAAATTCACCCTTAGCATCCCTCAGCAAGCCTGTGATGGGTGTCATTTTAGAAAATCTTATGCTGACAAATGAAAAAGATTCTGTGCCTGGAATCAGTCTCAAGGGATAAGCACAGCAGTGCCCAACATTCCTCAGATTTTACAATACTTAACTGAGATGCTTCACAAGGGCCTGTCCTTTTTTTCCATAAAAATCCATGCCTCAGCCATTTCAGTTCATTACAAAACAGAACCTCCCCTCTTCTCTCATCTACTGCTAAAGCAGTATCTCAGAGGGGCCAAAAACTTAAGACCACCCAGGAGAGCTCCAACCCCTGCCTGGGACCTTAATTTTGTATTGGAGAAACTTACTCTCCCTCCTTTCAAGCCAGCTGCAACTGCAGACTTAAAATTTCTCTCCTGAAAAACAGCTTTCCTTTTAGCATTCACTTCAGCAAGAAGGATTTCTGCATTACAGACTCTTATGGCAGTGGAGCCTTTCATCATTTTTCATGCGGACAGGGTATCTCTCAGAACCAACCCATCCTTCATGCATAAGGTGGTATCCAGCGTGGCTCTTAATCAGACAATTCATTTGCCAACTTTCTTTCCCAATCCACAGAACAAGGGGGAGCAGATTCTGCATTCATTGGATGTGCACAGGCAACTTAGATTTTACTTAAACAGGACTAAATCTCAAAGAAAATCTGAACAACTGCTGGTAGCATTTGCTGCAGGGGCAGAGGGAAAGGCTATTTCAAAGTAAACCATTTCCAAATGGATAAGACATTGTATTTGTGTCTGCTATAAGCACCATGGAAAAACTATCCCCCAGGGGATCAGATCCCATTCCACCAGGGCTGCATCTACTTCAACAGCCTTTCTTAGAGGTGTTCCTACCAAGGACATTGTAGAAGCTGCTACCTGGAGCTCAGTTCATACTTTCACCAAACATTACCATTTACCACTTTTTTCTAAATCCAGAGCTGGCTTTGCCACTGCTGTCCTGCAGGGCCTTATAGCTGGTCTTAATGCTGTATAACTCCCCCCACCCAACCATAGCTTTGGGAATCTACCCAAATGTAATGACTGCAACAGTGAAACACGAAGAACATAGTACAGTTGTGTACACTTACCATAAATGTAGATGTTCGAGTGTATTCGCTGTTGCAGTCCTGGTTACCCTCACTCCAGCCCCTATTTTTATCTGGCTATACCTCTACTTTCTTTTACTATGCTTAAAAGCCCTTTTGGTGTATTTGCTTTTGGGTTGGTGGTATATTTTTTGTGTTTTTAACTTTATTTGCTCCCCATTTGGGTGGCACCTGACATCTGGGGCAAGAAAAACTGATGTAATGGCGTTGGCTGCATGTTTTATACCCCTGATGATCTGACGTCATGGAAGAAGGGACAGCAACTGACGCAGGACCCAAGACTGTTAATCAGGCTGACTGAGGGCAACCTGCCAGCAGATTACCCAAATGTAATGACTGCAACAGTGAATACACTCGAACATCTACATTTATGGTAAGTGTACACAACTGAACTTTATCACCAGAGGGTACTACATTCCATTTTCACATCAACAACCCAAAATGTCAAAAAAGTTACCCAGTGTGCCACCCCATCAGAGAAACGATGCAGCACAAGAGGCACAAAAACTGCTATCAAAAAGAGTCATTGAAGAGCTCACACCAAATGAAAGGGTTTGGAACTTGTTTGCTATTCATTTTAGTGCAAGAGAAAACTGGAGACCTCAGGCCAATATTGGACCCAAGTCATTTAAACCAGTTTGTCAAACACTCGAAGTTCTGAATGGTCATGGTTCAGTCCATTCTACTGCTACTATGAAAGGACGATTAGATGCGTTTCTCAATAGATCTCCGGGCTGCATACTATCACATCAAAATGGACAAATGGTCCAGAAGGTACTTTTGCTTTTGGCTGGGAGGAGCCAACCATTTTCAGTTCAGAGCCTTGCTTTTTGGTCTCACCATGGCCTCCTGCGTGTTCACCAAGTGTATGATAGTGATGACAGCTCACTTGAAATTGCTGGGATTTTGAGTGTTTCCTTACCTCGACTGGCTCCTAACTGCCCCCACCAGGCATCTACTGACAGGCACCAGGGACTACTTGCTCTACGTTTGTCGTCACTTGGGCATCACAGTCAACTACAAAAAATCTCATCTATCCCCCTACTCAAACCTTGAAGTTCGTAGGTGCTCACCTGAATACGGTTTCACAGATTGCAAAGCTGCCTCAATCCAGACTTATCTACATTACATCAGGCAGGTGCATCTATTATCTCTTCAGTCACCAACAGCCAAAGTGGTTCTTCAGCTTTTTGGTTTGATGATGGCCTCCATAATCCTTGTACCTGTAGTGAAATTTTATATGAGGATTCTGCAGTGGACCCTGGCAGCCCAGTGGTCTATGAGTTTATATCCCATGACCTTTCCCACCCAGGTCACAAAAATCTGCAAGGAACATGTCTCCTGGTGGATTCATGCACAGTGACCACAGATACTTCCCAGTTGGGTTGGTGGGGGGCATTATTTGGGGCAAATAGTTAAATTATGTTGCTCCCCCTTAGAGGTCGATCTTCACATGGTGCTAGAGATGAGGCCAGTCCTCCTAGCATTTCAGGCCTTTCAAGATGTTCTCCCTCTAAGGATGATTGCTATACAGACAGACAACATGTCAGTGGTCTGGTACATCAACACGTGGGGGAACCCACTCTTACCCTGTTGTGTTGGGAGACTATGAGAGTGTAGCAGTGGGGTGATCTCATCTGATGATGTTCATCGTGTTTCACTGCTGCAGTCATTACACTTGGGTTATCCTGCCATCAGACGGTCCCGCAGTTGGCCAGAGTTCCAAATTCTTGGTCCGGCGTCGGTTGCTGTCGCTTCTTCCCTGACGTCAGTGTGCCAGGGGTATATAAGATGCAGCCGACGCCATTTTCTTCAGTCTTTCTTGCCGCGCAATGCCCAAAGCAAAAGCAGTTCACAAGTGCCGGTCGGCCGACTCCTGAGATTTTCGAATTCGAATTTCAGAACCGAAGTCTTCAATAAAGCTAAGTACCCTGTTGGGAAAACTTTTTCTTGCCTCAGACCGATGTCAGTAAAAGTTAATAATTGCATTTCTTGTGGGAAGCAAATACCTCATAAGGATTTTCATTCTTACTGTATTCCATGCCTATGCCCAGACCACGATGTCACTAGTTGTCGGTTTTGTGCTAGATTTAACAAGCTCACTATTAAACGTTGGTTTGATTTTGCTCACTATTATTTTGGCCGAAGGTTCAATTACACCATGCTGTTGGAAAAACGATGACCGGAATACACAAAAAACGCAAAGACAAAGATAAGGACAGGCATCCGAGGTCCAAAACCGACGATGAAGCCTCTTCTAGGCCAGTCGCTGGTTCTCAGTGAGGCGCTTTTGCAGCCCCTGACACCCGCTACCTCAGAGCCTCAGGCCGCCTCCGACTCCCACGTGGAGATGTCTAGGCCTCTGGAAACTCAAGGTATTGGGCCTACGGAAATTAACCCCTCAGATGGGTCCAGAGCCGCTGAGCAGGCATCGGCTTCTAAGGGTGTTTTCAGACCTTCACAGCTTACCATCAAAACAACAACCAAGTCTAAAACTCCATTAAAGACAAAGAAACAAGTACAGCATTCACCTGGACAGGCCTCCATGCCTAAAAAACAGATGCTCAAAATGGCCGAAGACCTAATTACTCTGATCAGGCGTTCCCATCCCCCTCCTGATAAAAGGCCTAGGCAGGATACAGACTATGATTCCTCTGACCAGGTTTCCATTTCTTCTGATTCCTCTTCAGACCAGGATACTCTTTACCCCCCTATGAGGACTCTGATGCTGAAGAATCAATCCCTTCAGCCTTTCCTCCTGAGGATTACTCCTTTGGGGAAACTTTACATACCATGAAGGAGCATTTCCATTGGGAGAGTCAGGATTATTCAGAATCCAAGAAAAGGCTCAGAGATTTTCTTTTATTGCCTCAGCACAGGCCCCTTACTATTCCGCCTGTGTTAGATACTGTGGATGATGTGTTCTCTGAATCCAGTTTAACCCATGATTCTTTGCCCCCAGCACCAGTCAAGCCAGATAGGTACTATAGAGTCCCTGACTCTCACAAATTTCTGTATAAAAACCCTGCTGCTGACCCAGAAACTATTTCCTAGGGTCACAAAGGGGTAAAGGCTTCCACTGCTAAAAATCCAGTTCCCTCTGACAGGGATTCTAGAGCATTAGATAGATGGGGGAAGAAAGTTTACACTTCTGCAACTTTAGCAGTAAGGGCTTTAAATTGCCAGTTCCACATGCTTAAATACCAACAATATTTAATGTCTCTGTTAAAACAGAAAATGCTTACAAGCTCAGAAGGTCCTGACTATAAAGAAATGCAGGATTTATTGCATGCAGCTGAACAAGTGGGAAAACATACTCCGCAATGTGGTTTTGATTCATTAGAGGCTTCTTGTAGAGCCGCAGTTACAGGATCTGTGATTCGAAGGCATGCTTGGTTAAAAGAACAAGGTTTACCTGATCATGTTAAGGCAAAATTATTGGATGCTCCTTTACAGCATGATATCTTGTTTGGTGTTAAGGCAGAAGAGGTATTAAAGAAAATGGAAGATAAAGGCAAAATCTAAAAAAAACAGTTAAGGATTTCTTAAAGTTACAGCCACCTCGATTTAGCAGAAATTGGCCTTCTAAAAATTGGTCCTTTCCGGTGTCAGACAGACCACAAAGAGGCAGATACAGATGCCCAAGAGGCAGATCTCAGCCCCAAGGCTCTTACAGACCACGACAGTGGGGTGCTTCAACCCCAAAAGGAGGAGAAGACAAGTCACAACCTTATAGAAAACAGTCCTAATGACTTCCCCTTTCAAATGCCAAGCACTTACCTTTTGGCAGCTCCCTTAGGGGGAAAACTAGCACTTTTTTCACAAAATTGGCATATAATCACCCAAGACAAATGGGTACTGAATATTGTGTCTCAAGGTTACAGGTTCCACTTTCACACTCTACCAAGGCCAAGAGGAATGCCAGACCTGACACAAAAGCAATGGGCAGAGGCACAAAAGCAAATTACAGCCCTCATGGACATGAGAGCTATTCAAAAAGTGCCACAACAGGAACAAGGACAAGGATTTTACTCAAGACTTTTCTTGGTCCCCAGAAAGGACAAAGCTTGGAGACCCATACTGGACCTGTCTACTATAAATACTTACCTGGATGTTCTGAAATTCAAAATGTTGACACTACAGCAACTTCTTCCCATGCTGGGCAAGAAGGCTTGGCTTGTTACTTTGGACCTCAAAGAGGCATACCTGCATGTCCCAATCAGACAAAATTGCAGAAGATACCTCAGATTCATAGCTGGCACAATGCATTACCAATTCTCTGCACTGCCCTTTGGCTTATCTACTGCACCCAGGGTCTTCACAAAATGCCTGGCACCAGTATTTACATTTTGCAGACAAAAAGGAATTCAAATATATCCCTACTTGGACGACTGCCTTATTCAAGCAGAGAGCAAGGACATTCTACTAAAGCATCTGGCGTTTGTAAAAAGATTACTAATGGGCCTAGGGTACACAATAAATGAAAAGAAGTCAACACTAGTGCCTTCACAAGAGGTAATATTCCTGGGTGCAAGCTTAAATACAACTTCCCAGATTGCTTGTCTGGCATGAGATAAGCCAAGACAACTGACTCAGCACTTTCAATTGATGGCAACAAAAACCCAACTCCCTGCAAGAAAAATTCTGCTACTACTACTAATACCATATGCCAGACTGCATATGAGGAAATTACAATGGTATCTAAAAAGTGTTTGGACTCAACACTGTCACAGTTTGGAAACAGTAATACCACTTATTCCCTGCCTACAACAGGAGTTTTGATGGTGGGCACAGGCATGTCACCACAACAAGGGACAGCCTTTCACTTTACCCACAGCCAGGCAGACACTAACAAGAGATGCTCCGGATTACGCCTGGGGAGCACACATGGCAGGAAAATGTATTCAGGGCAAATGGGCCGCAGACCAAATGCATCTTCACATCAATCAAAAAGAGATGCTAGCTGTACAAAATGCCCTGACAGCTTTCAAGGACCTTCTGCATCCAGGACAACTATTACTAAAGACGGGCAACACCACAGTTATGTGGTACATAAACAAGCAAGGGGGCACTCATTCCTATCCCATCTGCAGACAAGCCATGACTTTGTGGAACACAGCATTGACCTATCAGGTTCATCTGCAAGCAGAATTCCTGCCAGGAAAGAAAAATACTCTGGCAGACGACTTAAGCAGAAAAATCATGGATCCTCACAAGTGGAAATTAAATCCACAAGTATTCAGCATGATAACACAAAAATGGGGGTGCCCAGACATAGATCTTTTTGCCTCCCCTCTGAACTGCCAACTACAGAAATTCTGAACAAGGACTTACCACACACAAGCATAGAAAGTGGATGCTCTCTCGTTCAGTTGTAAAACCCTGAAAGTTTATGCCTTCCCACCACTGCCTCTCCTTTCAAAAGTACAACTAAAAGCCAGATAAGAAAGGCCAAAAATGATCCTGATTGCCCCAGACTGGCCACGCCAGCATTGGTACCCAATCTTAAAAAACTTGGCTCAAGACCCAGCATGGATTTTACCTCAAATTCCTCATCTTCTGACTCAACAAAACAATCAGATCCTGCACAGCCAGCTCAAAACCTTAAACCTGGCTGCATGGCAGATTACTTAGCCAAGCAGCCAACACCTCTCTCTAAAGCTGTTATGGATGTCATTTTGGAGGCCAGGAGGCCCAGCACCAGGAAATCCTATTCACAAAAGTGGAAGAGATTCTGCGCCTGGAACCAGGCTCAAGGCTTTGACCCTCTTGTTCCAAATATTCCTCAGATATTACAATACTTAACTGAGATGCTGGACAAAGGCCTATCCTTTTCATCAGTTAAGATCCACGCCTCTGCCATTTCAGCTCATTACAACACGGATCCTCCTATTTTCTCTCATCCATTATTAAAACAGTACCTCAGAGGGGCTAAAAACATAAGACCGCCCCGGAGAGCACCAACACCAACTTGGGACCTCAACTTTGTCTTGGAAAAACTAACTTTACCTCCTTTTGAGCAAGCCAATTCAGCAGAATTAAAATTTGTGTCATGGAAAACTGCTGTGCTTCTGGCAATAACCTCAGCACGAAGAGTCTCAGAGTTACAAGCACTAATGTCAGTGGAACCTTTCATCATTTTTCATCAGGACAGGGTTTCTTTAAGAACAAACCCTACATTTATGCCAAAGGTGGTATCCAGTGTGGCTCTTAACCAAACGATTCACTTGCCAACATTTTATCCAAATCCCCAGAATAAAGGGGAGAGACTTCTGCACTCATTGGACATACATAGGCAGTTACGCTTCTACTTGGATAAAACAAAATCTTTCAGAAAAACTGAGCAATTGTTTGTAGCAAATGCTGCAGGATCACAGGGAAAGGCTATTTCAAAGCAGACCATTTCAAAGTGGCTAGGACACTGTATCCGTTTCTGCTACACACAGCATGGAAAAACTGTACCTAACAACATTAGGCCACATTCCACCAGGGCAACAGCCACTTCAACTGCCTACCTTAGAGGAGTACCTGCCAAGGATATTTTGGAAGCTGCAACTTGGAGTTCAGTGCACACCTTTACCAAACATTACCACTTGCCTCTTTATTCGAAATCCAGAGCTGGCTTTGCCACTGCAGTGCTGCAGGGCCTCATAGCCACCCCGAATCCTTTATAAACCCATCCACCCAACCTCAGGTTTGGGATTCAACCCAAGTGTAATGACTGCAGCAGTGAAACACGATGAATATAGTACAGTTTTGTACCTACCATAAATGTAGATGTTCGAGTGTATTCACTGCTGCAGTCCAGGTTACCCTTCCTCCATCCCCACTTTCTTAGCTGGGACTTATCTATACCTTTCTACCCTGTACAACCTATGTGGTGTATTTGCTTGTAACAGAAGGTATTGTTTTTATTTTTTTATGTATGTTTTATTAGCAGTATGTATTGCCTACCTATTTGGGGGCACCTGACATCTGGGGCAAGAAAAACTGAAGAAAATGGCGTCGGCTGCATCTTATATACCCCTGGCGCATTGACGTCAGGGAAGAAGCGACAGCAACTGATGCTGGACCAAGACTTTGGAACTCTGGCCGACTGCGGGACCGCCTGACGGCAGGATAACCCAAGTGTAATGACTGCAGCAGTGAATACACTCGAACATCTACATTTATGGTAGGTACAAAACTGTACTTTGTCAGTCTTCATTCTATCTTCACAAATGGGTTCAGCTCTGATCTGTCAGATCTGACTCGGACAATACTACAGCTTGCAGCCACCAGATCTCTCGAGCTTTTCCCTTACCCAAAATGCACCCTCCCAAATACCTCAGATCTTGTTTGCTGCTTCTAGCTAATGGACGTGTTCTACCAGTCTCTCTTAAGTCTATTAGATAAGCAAGGTTTTTTTCTTAAAAATTCTTCTATTAAACAGTATTATTTCCATAGTTTACCTTGTATCCCTTTAGTTCCTGCTTTTTACTGGTTGTGGTTTACAGTTTTTTTCCTTTCTTTTTTCTCTCTTGCCCTTATGACTTTGTCATATTCCTGGCATACCATTGTTGGTATTTCCTTCCTGCCTCTTCTCTTGTGCTGAACTTGAGGGTTGAAATCTTTTCATCTGTTTTTTTCTTCTGACTTCTTCTTACTTGGTGCTGCTAGATACTATCATTAGTATCTTCCTCTTTCTTATGACTTGGTCATAGTTCTTCATACCATTGTTGGTATTCCTTCTTCCACCTGTTAAAAAAAAGGTTCATTTTCTCTTCTTGAATTTTTGGCTTATAATTACTGTGAAAATATGCTTACACAATGACAAACCAGCAGGATTTAAGAAATGTTCCAAATGTGGATATAATTTGCCTATCTTAGATGCTCACTTCCTTTGGGTATATTGCCTGGGTCCATTACACTTACAGGAAGATTGCTTGATTTGTTACGGATTCAATCCATGAGCCTTAACAGAATGTAAAAATGAATTAATATTAAAAGGTCACCTTCCTTCCTTCTTTTGGAGTAGCCATATCCCAGTCTCCAAAGTTGAAGCCTTCTATCTTGTCAGTGTCTTTCTTAGACTGTTCACAGAAATGGAGTGCCAAACATCCGGTCTCAGCCCTGGATCAGAAAAAGATGAAACTTTTGGATCCAACTGTTCCTTCAAATCGTATGACTTCAAAAACAGTTACAACAGGTCTGGCTCAATCAAGGTCAGATCAGATCAGACATAACCTTCAGAGATTCTGTATTGTCCTTGCACTAGATACTCTCCATCAGTTGACCCAGTCCCAGACAAGCTTCTCTCTCACTTTCTGCAGAGACTAGTGTCCCCTTCCATTTATTCTGCTCATTCTAGAAGTCTCACAGAAGAAGATGTGGAGAGAGAGTGGTGAGGAAGATTCTCTCAGTTCACGGGCAGGTTGGTTTTCCCTTAAGGCCTACCCTCTGGGTCAGGTAGTTTGACCTTCCATCACACCACCCCTGCAAGTTCCTCCTCTAACTCCATCTGTTGTCTAAGAGTTTCAGGATCCTAGTCATCCAGATCCGTCAGTCTCGAATCAGAGGATCTTTGTATCAAACATCTTCTCTGAGACCTCCTGTCTTTTTGGATCAGGAGAGCTCTTGGACCTGAAGCCTGGGTCTGGGGTTCAGCATTTGACTTTGAAGTTTTCGGCGCTGTCTCTGTTCCTCAGCACTGGATAGTTTGACGCAGGCTTCCTTCTCAGGGGCAGTGCTAATGGATTGAAGGGAGGTGACAATTCGGAGACCCGGTTTCTCAGCTCATAGCCTTTCTCTGGGTTCTTTGAGCTCTACCTTCAAGGATGTGAAGAGAATGTTCTCTGCCTTGGCAGCCCTGACAGACTCTCCCCTCTCAGATCCTACCCATTCCGAGATGCCCCAGCATCTGGAGCCTCAACTACTCTCTACATGAAAACATCCTGTGCTAAAACCTCAGGTTTCCTCTCAGAATTTTGATTTCCTCTTCTGAGACTTCCCCAGAACATCCCACTGAGGAAGTACCCAGGAAAAGTATGTGCAAGAGGAAGCACCTAGACTCCCCACAGTAGTCCATCACTGAAGACACAAATTTCAACAAAGGCGAATGGTCACTATTATCAGCTCCTGAAGATATTTCCTTTGGAGACATACTTGAGATCCTGAAACAGAGAGGTGGCTGGACATCCTCCAACCCTACACTGGAGGAATCTGTTCTTCTAGAGGCTTTCAGTACAGGACCCTCCTGGATGACTCTTCCTGCTGATGACCTCTTAGACCTGATCTCTAAGTGGGGATTGGAGGAGCCTGACTGTATATTGCCAATACCTCGAAGACTAGACAGGCTAATGGTATCACCTGCAGACAGACATTTTGGGGGGAAAGGGATTCCAGTTGATGCCATGGTCATTATGACAGCCACAAAGAAGTAACTGGCTGACAAGAGTTCCACTGTTCATCCCCCCATCAAGGAGTTGTGGGCACTTGACAGACTGGGGAAGCATGTCTTTGCTTCAGGCATTTAGCATTACGATTGCTGAACTATCTGGCACATTTTGTTAGACTTCAGAGAGATTTGACCAAAGAGTTATCAAATACTCTCTCAGGATCCTTATCTGCAGAGGTTAAGGATTCTGTAACTTCTTAGCTGTTAGCCATACAGGCTATTTCTAATAATTCCATGAGGTTAATTTTCAGCATAGCAGAAGGAACCTCAAGAGCAAGCATTTCCATGAGGAGGCATACCTGGATGCACTTATGCGACTTTGCAGAGCCATTTAAGTCCAACTTCATCAATGCTGCCTTTGACGGAACAAGCCTTTTTGGCCCTAAAGTGAAAGAAACACTCTTCAGATGTGAGAAAGATGGTTCATAGGTTCATAGGTAGGTACTAGGCTATCTGCCCGAAGGCATTTATAAGCCTAGCCGGAATGTGTTAGTTTTCGCCGCCCTCTTAGATTAGTTCCCTGTGCCTTTATCCAGCAGAACCATTGAAGTGATCCCGGAGTAAACGTTCTGTTTCCCATCCACTCGTCAAGGTTTCTCTTGAAGAGCGTTAGTGAGGAGCTCTGCCTAATGTAGATTGGAATCTTGTTCCAGAGCATGGGAAGTCTCTGGGACAGGAATATGTTCTCCAGCACATCCTATTTATTATTGTGGTGAGGTTTAGATCCCTAGAGCATGTGTCTCAAGGGGATATGGTTTTCTTTAGGTGGAACATGTCCATCAATTCTGGGTTGGACATGGCTTTGTATGTCAGGCAGAGATCACCTCTGAGGAGGCGGTATGCAACCAAGTACAGCTGGAGTTTCTTCAGTCGAGCTGCACAGGGCATCTGTTTGAGGCCAGTGATCCTCTTGGTGAGGTACTTCTGTGGTCTTTCCAGCTGTTGGAGGTGTCTTGTAAGGTACATCCCAAATGGGGCGTTGTACTCTATGATGGGTCTGATGAGTGATGCGTAGAGAGACACAATGACCTCTTTTGATCTGGATGCAAACCCTTTTTGATTAGATGGGCCACATAGGATTTTCTAACTACTTTGGCAATGTGATTATCAAAGGAGAGGTTACTGTCTACTTGGGTCCCCAGATCTCTTATTACATCTTCTGTATTTCGGGGCTACCACCTATGTGGTAGTTTGTGGATACTTTGTTTTTTCCAAAGGGGATGACTATCCACTTTTTCCCATTTAGCTTGAGGCCATGGTTTTGACACCAGTTATCTGTATCAGTGAGACCCTTTTGGAGGATGTCTGTTTCTGCCGGAGAGTCAGTTATAGCCCTTAGTTTGCAGTTGTCTGTGAACTTGGTCAGCCATAGTCCTTCTGTGCTTGCCTGTACCTCTGAGAAGTATATGCCAAACAGGAGGGGTCCTAGAACTGAGCCTTGGGGAATGCCACTTGTAACCGGTTTAGAGTCAGACCTAGCTCCCGCAACTCTTACCATGTGGATTCTGTCCGTGAGCGAGTTGGCAACCCATCTCATGACGTAGGGGTTTATGTTCAGGCTGGTGAGTTTGTCTATAATACCTGAATGGGGAATGGTGTCGAAGGCCTTTGCGAGGTCTAGCTAAGCTATGTTTACCACCTTTCCCTCATCTATAGCCTTGGTAACTGTCTCAAAGAAGTCCACCAGGTTTAGGAGGCATGATCTTCCCTTGACAAAGCCGAACTGGGTAGGGTCCAGTGTTTGGAGGTTCCCAATGTCTCTGTTTATGAGATCCATGATGATGCACTCCATAGCCTTGCAGACCAAGCTAGTCAGGCTTATAGGGTGATAGTTCCCGGGGTCTGTTGTGGCTCCACCTTTGTGGAGTAGAATAACCATTGCTGTGTGCCACTCTATGGGCACATAGCCTGTGGACAGGCTGAGTTTGAACAGTGTGTTTAGGTGAGGGTTAGTTCATCTTTGAGCTCATGTAGGACGCAGCCTGGGACACTGTCCAGTCCCATCGATGCTGTGTTTTTGGGCTGTTTTAACCTGAGTGCCTGTGATTTCAGGGGCACTACATTCTTTTGGTATGGTTATGGGCCCTTTTGGGGGTGAGAGGGAGGTGAAGTCTGCACTGAACCTGTCTGCCAGAATGTTGTTGATATCGGTTGGTTCAGTGTATTTTGTGCCATTCTGCACTAACTCTGAGCAGATCTGAGAACTGCCACTTAGATTCTTGACATAGCTAAAGAATGCCTTGTGGTTATCTTTGGAGTCCTTGGCAATTTTTCTTTCAAGCTAGCCTTGGATGATTTTATGAGGGATCATAGTTTCTTGCTGATACTGATCAGGGATGTCTTCCCTTTTTGGGATTTTACTCTTTTCTGTACTAGTTTCCTCCTTCTATTGTATAGTTTGTTTATGGCAGGGGTCCACCAGACTGGTTTCCTTTTCTTGGAGGAGTGAGTCTTGGCTTTGCTTGGGATAGCACGATCCATGCATTCTTGTAGGTGCCCATAGAGTGCATTAGTAAAGGATTTTGCAGCTTGGACAGCGTTATCCTTTGCCGTGGGGGCTTTGAAACTTTCCACCTCGGTCTTAAGTCATGTGAAGTTTGCTTTTGAAAAGTTTTTCATGGTGTTTTCTTTGACCAGCAGTGGGAGCGTAATGTGGATATCCAGAGTGATTTGTTTATGGTCAGATCTAACCAGCAAGGGGTTGACCTCTGGCGTGGAACACCGGTCGCTCATGTTGGTGATGACCAGGTCCAATATGTTGTCACCTCTGGTGGGGGTGTTGACCAGTTGATCCAGGGCATTTGAGTTTATAAATTCTAGGAAATGTTGGGCAAGGGAGTTAGTACTTGAGTAGTTCTCCCAGTTAATGTTTGGGTAATTGAAATCACCCAATATCAGGGTGTTTGGTAGGACCTTTATGTTTCCAGAGATGTGGAATGGGGGTTCTGGGACATGGTGGGTGATCTGTAGCAAGCTACAATATGAATTGCAGTTTTGCCCATTGTTAGTTGCACGTGGATGATCTCTGAAGTATCGTGCTGTGCCACTAACCTGGAGATGTGGATATCCTTGATGAATAGCGATATGCCCCCACCTTTTATATTTCGGTCTGGGTTTTGTGGCCGAATTGTATGGTATGAGTTGTAGCCTAGTAGTGCTGGGGTGCTCTCAGGTTTCTGCTACTGCACGTATATCGATTTTCTCCATACTGAGGAGTGCCTCGAGTGTGTGCATTTTGAGGTTTAGACTTCTGGCATTGAGTAGCATTACCCTCAGTTTTTTGTTACTTGTGCTATTTATGGTGGTGGGTTTGTCTTTTGAGCCTTGCCTAAAAAAGACACTATGGTGGTGGCAAGAGCCTTAGCCAGTATTCGAAAACCTAAGGGTGACAGGTGCAAGCCATCTCTAGCGAAGCAGCATGGCTTGTCGAGCATGTCATCCCAGGCTGACAGACACTGGATCCCCTTTGAATGACACCAGAAGCTTAGCCAGTTGTTGAAATTGATAATTTTTTCTTTATACCGTGGTATCATTCTTGGTGAGGGGAGGATGCTACTCAGGGTCAGGGTCATACTGGCCTGGGCTGCATGATCAGAGAGCTCCTCCGTGTCTCTTTTCATGTAGTCCAGGGAGGTATGGCTCAGGTCATTCACACCAACATGGACAATGACAGAGTCATATTTTTACTTGTTCTGGAGTGACCTGAATGCTTGTGTTATATGGTGGATCCTGGCATCCGACAGGCAGCTAACGGTAACCTTCTCCTTGTTCAGCCTAGTGAGTGGGACGTCAGTGTACCTGACTATAGAGTCACATATTACTAGTGTCTAAAACCTTGTCTGACATAGGCATATGTTTTTTGGCCGCCCCCCCCCCCCAAGTGATCCTTCTCCAGGACTCAATATAGTGGCCGGAAAATGTGGTTCAAGAAATCCCAAGGTGCATTCCATGACACATTTGGAGGAAGTGCCCCCAGAGGCATTGGGGGTAATTCCAGTGGATGTTGTCATCCTCGTGGCAGAGGTGGCCTGCAAAACCATGGTTCAGGAGAAACCTTCTTTCACTGCAAAATGGAGGCCAAACTCTCCACCTCATGGGACAGTTGGGAGTAGATTGTCCCTGCACCAGAGAGCCTGGCTAGAATTAACAAAAGATAATTTGGGTGCAGAGGATTATATCCAGAGGTTATATGATACCAGTTTCCCTTCCAACCCAATTCTCAGGAAAATCCCCGGTGTTCCACCCAGTCAGTGGGATCAAGCAGCAATTCAAATTCAAAAGCTGCTAGAAAAAAGAGTCATCCAAGAGGTCCCACCAGACCAGATAGGATCCGGAACTTACTCAAGGTTCTTTTTAATGCCAAAAATGGAGGCCAAACTCTCCACCTCATGGGACAGTTGGGAGTAGATTGTCCCTGCACCAGAGAGCCTGGCTAGAATTAACAAAAGATAATTTGGGTGCAGAGGATTATATCCAGAGGTTATATGATACCAGTTTCCCTTCCAACCCAATTCTCAGGAAAATCCCCGGTGTTCCACCCAGTCAGTGGGATCAAGCAGCAATTCAAATTCAAAAGCTGCTAGAAAAAAGAGTCATCCAAGAGGTCCCACCAGACCAGATAGGATCCCGGAACTTACTCAAGGTTCTTTTTAATGCCAAAAAAGACAGGGGACTGGAGATCATATCTGGATCTCACAAATCAAAACAAATCTGTTTAGTGAACCAAGTTCCAGATGGTTATGGTACAGTCCATTCTCCCCTTTCTGGACAAGGATGACTAAATGTGTTATATAGATCTCCAAGATGCCTACTATCCCATAAAGATGAACAGGTGGCCCAGGAAGTACCTACGCTTTTGGCTGGGAGCCAGTCATTACCAATTCAGAGTACTGCCCTTTGGACTCACCACAGCCCCCAGGGTGTTTACCAAATGGATGACTGTAGTAGCAGCACACCTCAGACTGCAGAGATACTGGGTGTTTCCCTACCTGGATGACTGGCCCATTACCGCTCTGACCAGGCATCAACTCATACAGTCAAGAGATCAGGTTCTCCATACCTGTGCTATCCTAGGAATTACAATAAATTGCAACATATCACAACTCCAGCCAATTCAGACACTGGAATTTATTGGAGCACTGCTCAGCACGAACATGGCCATTGCTTCCCTTCCACCTCACCAAGTTCTAACTGTAAGGTCACAGGTCAAGAAGGTTGTAGACAGTACATCATTTTCAGCCTGCACAATCCTCATAATTCTGGGCCTCATGGCTGCAGCGATAACCTTAGTTCCATTGGCCAGATTTTACATGCGGATCCTGCAGTGGATGCTGGCTACCCTGTGGTCGATCTTCCAGCAATCAATGTCATATCAGATAAAAATTACCAACACATGCAGAAGAGATCTTTATTGGGGGATCCAGTCTGATCAACTGCTCTATGGCCATCCATTCATTCCCCAACACCCCAAGCCATAGTGACCACAGATGCTTCCCAGATAGGGTGGACAGGGGGCATTATCTGGGGAGGACAATCTAAGGTACTTGATTCCCCAAAGAAGTAAATTTTCACATATGTGCTCTAGGAATGAGAGGATTGCTGTTTGTGTTGCGAGCATTTTAAGATGTTCTACCCTCTGAGATGAATGCAGTTTAAATGACGTCAGTCATCTGGTTCATCAACAAATGGGGGAATCAGATCTTACCCATTGTGTGGAGAAATTCTCAGGGTCTGGAAGTGGCCGATCTCTTCAGACCAATTTCTTTTAGTGATGCACATTCCAGGGAGATTGAACGTGATTGCAGACAAACTGAGCAGATACATGCTACTTCTACACGAGTGGTCCCTCAATGAGAAGATGGCAGAGATTTTCTGTTGATAGGGTCAGTCATACTATGATGTTTTTGCCTCTCCCCTAAACAACAAATGCAGCAACTACTTTGCTCTGATTCCCCCATGGGGACAGTCACTGAGGGGTGCAGTACTTCTTGATTGGCCCCCCAATCTCCTTTATGCATTCCCACCAACCCCATTAAGTCTATAATTTCTGTGGTTGAAGAGCAAAGTGATCCTCATTGCCTCCTACTGGCCTCAACAAATTTGGTTTCCCTTTCTGAGGCCTCACCTGGTTCAACCACAGTGGAACCTAGATCCAACTCTGGATCTCCTGTTTCACCTGACAGGCATGTCATACCCGGATATATCATACAGATTTGAATGGAGCACTCATAGCTTCTCACAAGTTGGGGAAGGCATTCTTAAAAGGGACACTCTTCTAAACCCTTCTTTTAAAGACCATACACCTCCATGGGCCCTAAATTTAATGCTACAGTCTCTCACACAACCTCCCTTTGAACCAGCAGCTACGTGACCTTAAATTTCTTTCTTGGAAGACCATTTTCTTGGTTGCCATCACTTTGGCAAGAAGGCTTTTGAAATCCAAGCACTATCTTCTAAACCTCCTTACTTGTTTTTTCACAAAGATAGAGTGATCTTGCATACCAATCCTTCCTTTCCTCCAAAGGTGGTGTCAGAATCCAACTTAAATAGTTCTATACGTTTGCTAGTATTTTTTCTAAATTTCCCAACAAAGGAGAATATATTTTTCATTTGTTGGTGGTCATAGACAGTTGGGTTTCTGTTTTCATAGAACAAAAAGAATCAGGAAATCAGACCAACTATTTATTTCCTTTTCTGGACCAAAATTGGGAAAATCAATTTCTAAAACTATTCTGTCAAAGTGGTTAACAAATTCCATGTCCTTTGTTTATGACAAATTGGGCATTCCTCTCACACATCCTTTGAAAACACATTCCACTAGATCTGTGGCTAGTTCCATGATTTTCCAATCTAGGAAGTCTATGGATGACATTTGTGCAGCAGCAGCAGCTTGTGCTACTCCTCATACCCTTATTACTCATTACAAATTGAATCTGGTTTCCAGAGGTAGAGCATCATTTGGTTCTATGGTGCTCAGGAATATCCTTCCTTGAGTCCACCCTGGATTCAAGTAGCTTAGGACTCTATCCCATTTGTGAGGATAGACAGAAGATTGACAACATCAGATAAAGAAGTTGTGTACTTACCATAACATTCCATCTGTGTTGTCACTCTTCATTCTTTCCTCACATCCCCTCCCACCTACCCCTTTCCATGACTTCTGGAGGAATGAGCAGTTACATGGTCTCTGAATAGGTACATTTACATGTTTATATGCCTTTAGAAATGGCTTCCCATATTTTCTCTCTATCCTCTTACACTCTATAGCAGCAAATAAGATCTGAGGTATTTAGCAGGGTGCATTGTGGGTAAGGGAGAAGCTCAAGAAATCTGGTGGCTGCAAGCTATAGCATCAGCTGAGTCGGATCTGATGGATCAGATCCGAACCCATTCCTGAGGAGAGAATGAAGATCGACAACACATATGGAATGTTATGGTAAGTACATAACTTCTTTTTTAGGCTTTCTTCTGGCAAAGCTCAGTCTGGGGCAGTCCGGTGTTTTAACGGACAGACTGAGTCGATATTTTCTTTTGCCTCATGAGTGGTCTCTCAATACCTCAGTGGCAGAACAGATTTTTAGCCAATGGGGCCAGCCATGCTACAACCTCTTCTCTTCTGCCCACAATTTCAAATGCAGCAGGTATTTTGCCCTAACCCCCTCCCCAGTGGTGGAGTCACCGAGAAATGGTCTGATTTGCAATTGGCCCCTGGTCTCCTTTATGCTTACCCTTCTACTCCTCTCATATCTACATTTCTACAGAAAGCATCTCAACAGAAGAGCAAGGTGATCTGCATTGCCCCATTCTGGCCCTGACAAGTGTGATTTGCCTTCCTTTGGCTTCATCTAATATGCCCACCTTTGATTCTAGCTCCCTCTCTGGATCTTCTGTGTCACTTGTCCAAACTACCTTACTCAGACATTCAAGCCTTCAAGCTAACAACATGGTTTCTCCACTTCCCATGATGGCTAGACAGTTCAAGCTTTCTTCCCAATTTTACACATCCTTACATCTTTCCAAAAGGATTCTACTAGGAAGATATATAAAAGCAAATGGAAAAGATTGTTCTATTTGGGCCAGTCAGAGACTCCTGGATCCCTTTTCAGCACCCATTTCAAAATGGAGCAAGTTATTCCACAATCAAGGAATAGTTGGCTGCAACTGTCAATCATCATATTGGTAAAGACCAGTCATCCTTAGCTTTCCTCAGATTGTTCAAAGCTTTCCTCAAAGGTACATTTTTACTTGGGCCATCTATGAAGGATCCCAAACCTCCTTGTGATCTGACAATTCTCCTCCAGGCCTTGACTCAGGCTCCATTTGAACTGGCTGCAAAAGCTGAATTGAAACTTTTGTCTTGGAAGACCATTTTTCTTGTCACCTTTACATCTGCTGGTGAGTATCTAAACTCCAGGCTTTGTCTTGCAAGCCAAGCCACCTTATCTTATTTTTCATAAAGGCAGGGTTTCCCTTTGTATTAATCCTTCCTTTCTCCCAAGAGAGACATCAGAATTTACCCTTAACCAATCTGCTAATGTACCAGTTTTCTTTCCAAAATTTTCTAAAAAAGGAGAATATATGCTTCATTTGTTGGATGTGCACAGACAGCTAAGATTCGGTTACCATAGAACAAAGAATATCAGGAAATCTAATTGTTTATTTACTTCCTTTTCAAAAGCTAAATTGGGGCACTCTATGTGTAAAGTCTCTTTAGCTAAGTGGCACACAGATTGTATTTCTTGTGTTTACTAGCAAAATGGCTTGACTTTGCCAAGCCCATAAGGTCATTCCACAAGGTCAGTTTCTACTTCCTTATGAAAAACTTCTATATATGCCATTTCTGCTGCTGCTACTTTGTCCATTGCTCATACTTTCATAGCTCATTACAAGTTGGATAGTTTTTCTAGGGACAATGCATTTTGTTCTGCCATACTCCAGAATACTGTGGGGTAGTCGCTAGCTGAGGACTTTGTCCCAGTGGTTGATGAATGGATGAAAAAGACATCTGATACAAAAGTTACGTACTCACCATAACGATGCATGTGTGTTGTCTGCTCTATTCCTCCTTCAACCTTCCTCCCTCCGGTCCCCCTTCCATTCATAGAGAATACTTTTATATTTGCTTGGTATGATCTTGAGGCATTCCCTTTTGGACGTTTTCCTCCCTGAGCTCCAGATTTTGTTACTTTTATGTTTCTGCCTCTATTCTGCACACATATGGGTCTGTTTCTACGGCCTAATATTAAGGGGCAAATTCGATCTGATGTAATGTGGTGTTTGGAGGGGATTATGGGTAAGGGGAGGAGCTTGAGCCATGGATTAAGTGTCTGAAAAATGGCCAAAGTCTGATCTGAGGTTGGATCTGAAACCCAATGGTTGAGGAAGGACAAAAACAGGCAACACAGATGCATCATTATAGTGAATACATACTTTTTTTTTGTTGTCACTGTTAGGATAATTAGCCTTCAAAAGTTATGGTAGGCTTGCTTTCTCCTAAATTGTATAAGTAATGAAGACATGAAATATGTTCTATAGTGTGAAGAGCAGAACATTTCTGTATACCACCACTACCCTACAGTCATCCCAGGGGTATAAATTGCTAAGGTTTTCACTTATTGCATTTTGCCTCTAAGCTGGAATTGACTGATTCTTTGAATAATAGCATTTTGCATTGCCTCCCTCTCTGTTTTCCTTTGGATTGTAGCAAAGTTTGAAACGCTTATATGCTGGATCACCCATATCCCAAGCTTCTGTAATAGCTATAATTCTGTATTCAGTAACAGAAATTTAAAGATCTAATTTATGTTGTTTGTTTTTGTCTTTTTAATACTTTGGGTACTAACCATGTTTTGTACTTGAGTCACTGGGTCCTTGTATATAGCCTGCACTAATCACAACAATGTTTCTCGGGCTTTGAACCACCACAGAACTGGCCAAATTAGCTTTCTTGGAACCTTGTCATGTTTTCTCCAAGTCTAGGATTGCCAAGTTGGACTTTTCACTCATCTCTGGCTTCTTCTTAACTATTTGTCTCACTGCAAACATTGGGTCAGTTGTGCTGCATCCTGACCTGTTCATCTCCATCTTACTTTCTACTACTCTGCATATCCATTTATAAATCACCCTCTCCAGAACTTTCATGCAGTGTGACAGGAGTTTGATAGCTCTGTAGTTCCCACAGTTGTGGATGTCCCCTTTGTTCTTGGACACCAGCACTAGTATGCTTATCCTCCAGTCATCTGTGATACAAATTTCACTCCACACTGCTGTGAGTACTCGCAGGGGCCATTTCTCCCCTATCTCTGACCTCATCTAAGCATGCTGCCTTCCCTGCCTTCATTTTCCTTAGTGCTGTTCTTACTTCTTCTAGGGTGGGGTCCTCTTCTTGGGTTCCTGTCACATAGTTGAACTTTTACAAGTTCGAACCACATATGATCGAGACCATAAGTTCGAATTTGTAAAAGTTCGAGCATTTGAATGGAAATCTCCATAAGTGGAGGTTTCCATTTTGTTCAATGTGGTGCGATCTCGGAGTTGGTATATTTAAGTAGAGGGGAGTGTGGGGGGCACAGCCCCCCTGCTTACAACAATTTATTTTATCCGTTCTTTTTTTTTTTTCTGTAGTCGAAGTTTTGTAACTTCTTTTGTAACTGCTGCAAGGCAAGGACAAAAAGATAAAGGAGATAGTCAGACACCCTTCATAAGGAATGCCAGCAACAACTTGCTCACCAGTCCACAGGACATCACAGGCAGATGGAAGGAGTACTTAATAGTTCGACCATTAGGTGTTCGGAGTTATGGAACTTCGACTATGTGATATAGACCCCCCCCCCCCTCTTCTTCACTTCTTGTAGGCTGTGTTTGGGGCAGTACAGCTTCTGAATGGTTTTCTTCATTTAGAAGCTGCTGGAAGTACTCCTTCCATCTGCCTGTGATGTCTTGTGGACTGGTGAGCAAGTTGTTGCTGGCATTCCTTATGAAGGGTGCCTGACTATCTCCTTTATCTTTTTGTCTTTGCCTTGTAGCCTAATATAGTTCTTTTGTGCCACCTACTGAGTCACTTTCGAGAAGCTGGTAGAGTGCTTTGGATGCCCAGTTCTTTCCTATTGCAACTGCTTTCTTAGTTCTTTGTTAACCAAGCAGTATTCCCTCGTAGCCTTGTCTGTCTTTTCTGTCCCCCAATTTTTCCTGCAGTCCTTTCTTTTGATGACTTCCTGAACTTCTACAGTCCACCACTAGCTTTCCTTATGTACCTTATTTCCATACCTGTCTCAGCCACATATCTGTTCTGTAGTCCTCACACATGCTGTTTTGTGGCACTGGCATTCTTCTTCAACTCCACCTATTTCCTCTTCCTCATGGGGATGTTAGAGCTGTGAGTAATTAATTGAATTGTACTTTCTCTCCAATCAACTTCCAGTTCTTCAGTCTGATCTCTGTTGACCTTAGAGCCTTCTCTGACCACTGCTTGCAGCTGACTGTGTCAATCAGTGGTTTATACTGCAGGTCATCTCTTTCACTGGGGTTGGCTTTACAATCTCTGATTCTACCCCAATGCCATTTCCTTACTAGGAGGGAGTCTACCTGAGTTGCATGTTGGCCACCTTTGTATGTGATCTTGTGACTCTTTCTGAACCATGTGTTGGCTATTATCAAGCCATTTGCCAGACAGAAGTCTAGAATGGCCTGTCCTTCTTTATTTCTGTTGCCCAACCCATGTGGACACAGATAGTCCTCATAATCCTGTTCTGTCTGTTGTTATATATACATTCAAGTCACCCATTATCAACACCAGTTCCTGTTATCTTGCTTTCTCTAATAAGACCTGCAACTGCTGTATGAATGCACTCTTCCTCACTATCACAACCTTGCTGTGGGGCATAAGCTGAGATTATGAATACTGACCTATCATTGCACTGGAGTCTGATTGCCATGAGTCTGTCACTAACTCAGATGACAACCCTTATTGCCTGTTGAAGCCTGTCTCTCACAATTCCCACACCATTTCTTGCCTGTCATCCTCGTGAATAGTGGACTCTGAATCCCAAGCCAAGTTGCTTTGCTGCACTGCCCTTCCATCTTGTTTCTTGAATGCATAGGCTGTATAGTCTCCTCTGTACCATCATGTCATCCACTTCCAAGCTCAGTGAACCTACATTAAGTGTTGCAATTCTTAGTTTATGTTTGGCAGGTTGATTGGTTTTACATCCAGCTTTCATTCAACAGAGCTATCCCAGGTAACCCAGGCTGGGAAACTGGACACCAGCCAGCCAGTAGCTTATTGACCCAGGGCTGCTGGGCTTTATGGAAGGCACACACTGGCCAGTAGGGGTACATACACTTCTCCCACCATTAGTATGGGTCTCTGGTATAGGATGCAGTAGACCATGTCCTCAACCCATTTATCAACAGCAAATACCCATGTCCATTTGGAAACATTAGTCAACATGTCCATATCACCTAGAGCCATATTGTACACCATCAAGTGGCTATCCCCACCATGGCACACAGTATGTGATCTGTTTTATTCTATCTAGAGGATACTGCTCATCACAGCAGATACCCAAAGCAGTTGGTTTATACAACTGTTCCCCTTATAGGGCACTATGCAGAGTCGGTGATGCTGTCCATTTATTAGTAAGTTTGTTATGGAAATACTCAGCATGTTTTCTGGTGGTGGGAGAAACCCCTCAGAGACTCAGTGAGAACATGCAAAATCCAAACAGGCATTGGCCATAGGTCAGGATTGAACCTTGTACCTTGTGCATGGGAGGCAAAGAGCTTAACCATTATGTAAGAGGAAAATATGAAATGAGCAAAATCAAACCTGGTACCCTAAAATAATCTGTGTTTTTTAGGGGGGTGTCTAGACACCACAGTCAGAAGAACTTTTATCCCTGAGGGCAAAGCAGCCCATCGGATACTACTTGCAAAACATTTTCCTGCAGAAGGAAACCTCAAACAAACATTCCTAAGACTGTTAGGTTACATAGCACCTTGTGTCCTGATGGTGCCTGTTACCCACCTGTGCATAAATTTGCAATGGTGCTTGAAAAACATTGTGTCAATGTAGGCATTCACTAGAGAGCAATATCCCACTACTCCAATGTGTCAAGTAAGAGAACTGATTGAGGATTAGAAATGCAGTCTGAATCTGGAGCCCACAGTGACCCTCACAATTGATTCCTCAGACCTAGCTTGGGAGGGGGCTTTTCTGGGAGATCTTCAGGTTCAGAGAACTTGGAATGGCAGAATGAGAAGAAAACATATACTATAGAACAAATGGCAGTCATTCTAGCCATGAGGGCCTTTAACCCCTGCCTTTGAGAAGCAGAATCCCCTGGTAAAGACAGACAATGCAGTCATGTGGAGGAAAAACAGGCAAGAAAGAACTTACTCGTACTCTGTGCTGACTAGACATGTATGTGTGATACACGCAGAGTTATGCCACTGACCTTAGTATATATTTCTTATCTAGAAAATGCTCTAGAAGCTAGCTACAAGCAGTAATGGCTTCTCCACCATACCTCGTTTTTCATAAGGATAGTGTCTGTCTTCCCACTAACCCTTACTTCATGCCCAAAGTGGTCAATGAACTGTCACTTAACTGATCTATCCATTTTACCCACCTTCTTTCCTTTGCCACAGAATAACAGTGAGAGTGTGCTCCATTCCATAGATATTCACTGACAGCTGAGTTTCTATCTGAATAAGACTAAGGACATCAGAAAATCCAACCAGCTCTTTGTATCTTTTCACCCTAGTGCCCTGGGGAAAGCTGTATCCAGACAGACCATATCCTCCTGGCTCTCCAACACTATATCTTTCTGCTACTCCTTCCATGGTAAAGAGTTACCGCACACTGTGCGAGCCCACTCTACCAGGGCTGTGGCCTCCTCAGGAGCCTTCCTGAAAGGCCTTGATACAGCCACCATCCAAGAGGCAGCTACATGGTCTTCTGTCCATACCTTCACTAGACACTATAAATTGGATAACATTTTCAGAGCTAGGGCAGGATTTGCTATAGCCATCTTCCATGGATTCTTGGAGACTGCTGCTTTTTCCTCCACCCATATATCTGGCTGAGCTTTGGTACTCTCCCACATGTGAGAGTACTGCAACATGAGAATAGAAGGACATAAATTAGTTGTGTAAAATCTTACCATAACCATAGATGTCCTTCTCTTCCATGTTGCAGTATTCCTTTCCCTCCGTCCTACCCCCTATAGGACCTTTTCCCTTTCTGGATGGTATCTTTTCAGCTGCTGTTAGACTATTGTCCAACTGAGCATTCATTTCTGAGGTCTGTGCATGCGGACGTCAGATTTATGGCCCACGGTTTATGGTCCCAGCGTGTGATGCCCCATACACCTTATAGCAGCCAGGCTAAGCTTTTGTATACGAGTCAGATGCTTGGGTCAACTGAGGTGGAGGATTCCACATGTGAGAATACTGCAACATGGAAGAAAAGGACATCTATGGTTATGGTAAAATTTTACACAACTAATCTTTTTTCATGGACCTGATCAAGATGTGGGGCATACCTGAAATAGACCTGTTTGCCTCCGATCTCAATAGGCAACTAAGCCAGTTCTGCTGCAGGACAGCAACTAAAATAAATGCTTTTGCCTGGAATTGTCAGGTCTGTTTCTTTACGCTTTTTCTCCAGTAACCTCGATCATAGGTACTACTGAAAATAGAAGAGGAAAAAGCCAAAACTGATCATAATAGCTCCCGTTTTGCTAAGGTAATGCTGGTTTCCTCTGCTGATCAGTCGTGCAAGTGGAAAATATGAAGTGTTGCCTCAGCTTGTAGAACTGTTAACCTGACCACTCTAAGGCTGACGTCATGTTAATTCTGCCTTGATATTAGGTAGGCACATGGACTCTCATTGAAGTGTTTCAAATTTTGAGGGAGGTTAGGAAAAGAACGCTAGAAAATCCTACCTATGTAAATGGAAAAGATTTTGCCTTTGATCCCAATCCGGAAACCTTGATTCGAACAAAGCAAAAGTGGCTATGGTCCTGGAATACCTGTCAGGCCTTTTCAGAAACTGGTTTAGTGTATACTTCTATCAAAATACTTCTGTCAAAATGCACGCCTCTGCCATTTCAGCTTGTCTTTCCATGGATCCACCCTTGTACTCCAAGCCAACTGTTGACCTGTTTCTGAAAGGGGTCCTCCACAATAGACTACCAAGTAAGACGATTGCTTCACCATGCAATTTTAACTATGCATTAAAAAAACTAACCCCAGCCTTTTTGAAGCAGCTACTTCATCTACTCTCCAGTTTCTCTTGTGAGAGGTTCTGTGGTTGGTAATTATCTAGGAAACCTTCTGAGCTCTAAGCCTTAATGTACAAAGAACCCTTTTTAGCCATCTGTCAGCATGGAGTATCCCTTTGTAATAACCCTTTTATTAGTGCCTAATGTGATTTCTGAGATCTCCATTACACAAGCCATTATTTTGCCATCTTTCTATCCTAAGCTATAGAGCAGAAATGAAAGAATCCTTCATCCCCTTGATGTGCATAGACAGCTGAGATTTCATGTGTACATAGAACCAAAGAATTCAGTGATCAATTATTTGCTTCCAGTGTAAAATAGAAAGTATGGAAAAACATTAAGCAAACAAACCATTTCTAAATGGTTGCTGACTGCAATTCATTTTTGTTATTCAGCTCATAGGGAAGTCATCCCCAGGCCATACCAGGATGCACTCCGCTAGAATTACTGCAGCCACTGCAGCGTTCCTTAGGGGTATTACTACACAATCTGTTCTTAAATCAGCAACCTGAACTTCTTTCCATGCATTTTTAAGCACTAAAATTTATGAGCTGCTTCCATGGGTAGAGCAGTATTTTCCTGTGCTGTGTTGCAGAGTCTAATCTTCTTGTATCTTGTAACCACCTCCCTAACTTTCTATGCTTTGGGAATCTTTCCAAAATGAGGACTCTAAGAGTGTCTACAATGATGAACATAATAGTCATATTAGGAACCTAACCATAAATGTAGATGTTCAAGTAGATTTACTGTTGCTGTCCACATAACCCCCCCCCCCATCCTGTCCACTTGTACCTTGCAATGGAGTTGGGGTGGCTTCTTAGTCCCTTTCTGCACCAGTCCTCTGTTTCCCACCGGGTCCCCTTGTATATTGCTGGGGCAAGATAAAAAAATGGAATTGACTGATGCATCTGTTATACAACTGATGTTCTTGCACCATGATGGGAGGGCCACTGCTGAGGCCCTGGGGAAGATAAAGCTGTGAAATGTAGCCAACCTGTTAGGCTACCTGTAAGCAGGATATCCCAAAAGTGAGGACCCCAACAGTGAATTACCTTTAGCATCAAAATGTATGGTAACTTAACTAACAACCTGTACTTTCCTTCGATTTGGAGAAACTGTCCAGTTTCCAAGCAGCACAAAGCCAGTGGCTGTTTAGCAAAGTCCTTTTTATAAATACTGTTAAGACCAAGAGAGCATTTTCTGCTGCTCAGTCTCCTGTCAGATGTACTTCTTTACTGTGGTTTCATAAGTAGTGCTACTGCAATTCCTGTCTTCTACTTTATAATGTCTGGAACTGTTGGAAAAGGTTCATAGCCTACATATTTTCTATTAATTTATGCCTTTTTATTGGTCACTGTAACATAAAAAGGCTTGTGTTACATCTCATTTTGCACTTTCTGTTAGGCACTGTGAGCCTTAATTAATAAGATAGTTTCTTATACTTTCTAGAAACCAGTGTTTTTCATCTGTAACCATTCAACTGTAATTGAATTAATTTCATATTTTACAAGAGGCACATCTCTCACACTTAATTATGCAGCTATAGTTTCCTGTTTTCTTCTGAGTAATTCAGTTATCTACTGCATAAGGAACAGTAAAACTTTGAAGCCCAGTGTTTTTGAAAATTGAATAAATGAGGAGCCACAATAGGAAACTTTATAATGTATGATTCAAGGATTGTAATTTGTCATTAATTGACAGAACCCACACTGTAAAAGTTGCAGACTCCAAATCTGACCTCAAAGCAGTGACAAGTAGAGTACCATAGGGTTCCGTCCTGGGACCTTTCCTGTTTGGTATCTACTTCTCTGAAGTACAGGCTAACACATAAGGCCTCTGGCTAACGAAGTTCGCAGATGACTGCAAACTAGGAGCCATAGTCAAGTCCCCAAACTACAACATAGGCAGCAATCTACTTAACACCAAATGCGTGATAAGAGACCTTGGGACCCAGATGGACAGTAGTATCTCCTTTGATAGTCACATCACCACAGTTGTCAGGAAGTCCTTCTACATGGCACTCCTCATCATAAAAGGGTTCTCATGTAGGAAAAAAGAGGTAATTGTTCCCTTCTACTCGTCACTCATTAGACCCATTATAGAGTACAGTGCCCCTTTTGGAATGTACCTCACAAGACATCTGCAGCAGCTGGAAAGGCCACAGAAGTACCTCACAAAGAGAATTACTGGCCTCAAACAAATGCCCTACACTGACCGCCTCAAAAAACTCCAGCTTTACTCCATAGCATATCACCTACATCGAGGTGATCTCTGCCTAACATATAAAGATATGTCAAACCCAGAGCTGTTGGATATGCTACACCTAAAGAAATCCCAATCCCTCCGAGCTACACACTCTAGGGACCTAAACCTTGTCAACACAATAAAGAGGACACAAAGCTACCCATCTATGTCAAGCAAAGTTCTTCATTAGCACTCTTCAAGAAAATCTTGATAAGTGGATGGGAAATAGGAAATACACCCCAGGGATCACTTCTGTGTCTCTGCTCGACAATGGCAAAGGAAAATAACTTTCTTGGGTGGTGTAAGCCATGGAACCTTGCTGGCTAGGCTTATATAGGCCCTTGGGCCGATAGCCTAGTACCTACCTATGAACCTATGAATTTATAACTGATATACTTGAAAATCTTTACATCTGTCTAGACAATGCATCCTCATTTTTGCATCATGAAGTTGCTTAGGAATTATCACCAAGAAGACCTTTTTTAAATTTTATTTAGGTCTTTAGAGACTAAAGTTTTATTTGCAGGCTTAACTGTTAAATGCTACATTGTAAGACTTATGACTAACTGGTTTTATATTTTTTTATTATATTTTCCCATACTCTTATGTGTACTAGCTAGTATTTGCATTATTGGCACCTTTCTGTAACCCCCATCTGCAGACTGTTGTGTCTGTTCAAGGTAAAACTTTGACCAAATGCTCCATTTAATACAAGTCTTACTTTCTATATTTCTTATTTAACTGCTGGCCTCATAGTACTGATTGGAAATGTGCAATTGTTAAAATTTATCTGTTTATGATGGTCCTTCCTGAAAAAGATGCTACAGTTGTATAGTGTACTCACCATAACAACTCTTTGAGGAGAGATTATTGCTGCAGTAATGCTACCCTTTTTCCCGCTTCCTTTTTGGAATTTGGTTTGGTTATATTTTAAGCAGTTCCTTTGGGAAATTAGAAGAAGGTACTCTTTGATCTGATGTTGTTAATCTTCATTCATTACTTACCGATGGGAATCAATTCCATCCTCAGAACCGAGCCAGCCTTTTACCAAGCTTGTGCCAGCCCTAAACTCTCAAGCTAAAGTTTTACCCACAGTGCCTTCTCCCTTGTCACCCTAGATCTCATTTGCCATGTTGCCGTAAAGCCGTGCCAAGCCAGCTCTAGCAAGCTAAGTGTTATAACTTAATTTTATTACTACTTAGATACTGAAAATTTTTACTTTTCTACCTTGTTCTTTTCTATTTGTCTTATCGCACTTCCAGGATGTAGTGCGCCTTGTCGATCAGCTGCTAATGGCCAAACAGATCCCCACTCCAGTTAAGATTACTCTCCTTGTTGGAGGTAGTCAGATTTCTCCACAGACTCCAGGCTACTCTTCTCCTTCAACTTCTGTGCAAGCTTTGAAGCCCTCTGAACCGATAATGGCATTCCTTGCTTCGGTTCCACTGGTGGTCCCCACCGTGGTATTAGAGCCATCCCTGTGGCTTGGGACCCTCTCAGAATCATAGCTGTCCCATCACACCAGAATTCCTGGCTCAGCACCTATTTTTTCCATGGTGCCATCTATGGTTCTGGGTGTCCATTTGGTACACAGCCCTCTTGAGACTCCTAGTTTGGTGGCTGATTCATTGGAGTGGGGTGTGACCCTGGTTCCGAGGTTGTCATGCTTGGTTCCGGGCTCCCATCCCTCTTCAGGTGGGCTGGTCAGCCTTCCAAGCCATGGGAGAGGGCCCTTGCCTCAGTAGGTAAGCCTTTGGTGTTGGAATCATTACCCTGCTCCCCTTTTGTGCTGCAGCTGATACAAGCCACTGTTGTTGGACACTAGGTACAAGAGCCTCAGGACACCCTGCCCCAGGGTGCTGCCTTTTCAGAGTTTTCCCCAGAAGGTCCCACTGAGGAAGTTCTCTGTAAGAAATTGTGTAAGAGGAAACATGTAATCTCCCCTGAAGAGTCTTTGATCAAAGACACAGATTTCGATGATGGGGAAAGGTTCCCATGGTCCCCCTCTGATGAGGTTTCTTTGGAGACATTCTTGAGATTTTGAAACAGAGTGGTGGCTGGCAGCCCTCTAACCGTTCCTCAGAGGAGTCCGTGTTCCTGCAGGCTTTTCATGCCCGGCCCCTTACTTCCTGGGTGACCCCACCTGTGGACGAGCTTGTCCCGTTCATCGTGCAGCATGCATGGAAATGTTCTGACACCATTGAATTGATTCCTTGGAGGCTGGACAAAATTTTATCACTCCCGGAACAGCATCCAGATTGTTCAAAGGGTCTTCCAGTAGATACCGTGGTGGTGGCGACTGCTGCCAGGAAAGAACTGGCCATGGAGAGCCAGACTGTCCACCCACCCAACAAAGATTCCCTGGCAATGGACAGGCTATGGAAGTGAGTCTTTGTTTCATCAACCTTCACAGTTAGGTCTTTAAATTATATGGCACACTTCACCAGGCTCTAGAGAGATTTGATTAATGAAGTCTCCAAAACCTTAGCAGGAGCTGTGTCTGATGAGGTCCAGGATAAAGTGACCTCACAGCTAGCTACCCTCAAATCCATTTCCAACTCCTCCTTGTGTCTGATATCCCATGCCATGGAAGGAGCTGCCAGAGCAGTGGGTTCAGGCATCGTCATGAGACGTCATGCCTAGATGTGCCTATGCGACTTTGCAGACCCCTTTTAAGTCCTCCTTCCTGAATGCTCCAATTGAAGCCTCACTTTTCAGCCCTAAAGATAAAGACACATTAGCAAGGTGCAAGCAGGACGGCAAGGCCCTTTCTGCCATAAGTGTACATTTTTCCGCTCCTCAAAGTTCCTATTCTAGAAACCAGAAGAGTGGAAAGATGTGGCACAAAAAAATCACAGGGTCCTTTCCATGACACACATGCCGAGTTTTCCCCTAAACACACAGGGGGTAACTCTAACTGAAGACACCCCTTTTAGGGCAGTGGAGGTCCATGTAACCAGGGTTTCAGAGACTCTTTCTCTGGCCAGCCCTATTAACGCTCCTGAAGACCGGCCTGATTGCTTTCCTCTGGAAGCAGTCGGGGAACGTTTCTCCTTGTACCTTTCTGCCTGGCATACAATAACAACAGATTCATGGGTACAATGGATAATCACCAGAGGATACCACAATCCATTCAACCTCTACCCCACCCCACCCTACCTGAATTCCTGATGTTCCACCCAGTCAAAGGGAAGCAGCAGCACTAGAAATTCAAAACCTGCTCCAAAAGAGTCATCCAAGAAGTCCCACCAGACCAAATAGGATCTGGATTCTACTCAAGATTCTTTCTGGACTGGAGGCCGATTCTAGATCTCAAACAAGAGAAATTCCAGATGGTCACGGTTCAGTCTATCCTCCCCTTGCTGGAGAAAGATGATTGGATGTGCTCAATAGATCTTCAAGATGCATATTACCATATAAAAATGGACAAATGCTCAAGAAGATACCTCCACTTCACTGCAGGGACCAATCATTTTCAGTTCTGAGTTCTGCCTTTTGAACTCTCTACAGCCCCCAGAGTGTTCACCAAGTGTATGGCAGTAGTAACAGCTCACTTGAGACTACAAGGATTCTGGGTGTTTCCGTATCTGGATGATTGGCTCCTTACCGCCCCCACCGAGCATCTACTGGAAGAGACTCTTTCATATACTCTGAAAATAGCTCAACATCTGGGTATATCCATAAACTGAAAGAAGTGCAACTTAACCCCTTTTATAGGTTCATAGGTTAGTAGACTTGTGAATCCCTAGAATTCATTTGGGTAGTTCTGGACATGAAAAATTGCCAAGCATCCCTACCAGATCACAGGCTTCAAAGGATAAGATCCCAGGTTCAGATGATATTCTGTCATGACCTATCCCCGGCTCGATTTGTACTTCAACTGCTAGGGTCTATGGCAGCATCTATCAACATAGTACCTCTAGCAAGACTTTACATGAGACATCTGCAGTGGCTACTACTAACCCAGTGGTACCCCTTACAGCACTCTCTGTCCTTCCTAACCTGAGTGACTCAAAGACGTAAGCATGACTTAATGTGCTGGATGAAACCAGACAGACAACAGTGGTCTTGCCCCTTCTGCCCTCATCAACCCAAGGCCACGGTAACCACGGATGCCTCCCTGATGGGGTTTGGAGGCTGTTTCAGGGAAATACAGTCCAAGGTACCTGGTCAGAAACAGAGGCCCTATTGCATATCAGTGTCCTAGAACTGAGGGCAGTGCTTTTAGCATTGCAAGCATTTCACTCTATCCATCCATCAGGGACCACTGCAATTTAATCAGAAAACATGTTAGTGGTCTGGTACATCAACAAGCAAGGAGGAACCAAATCCTACCCTCTGTGTCGAGAATCAGTGAGAATTTGGCAATGGGTGATAGCTTCCAACCACTTTCTAATAGCAACACACACGCACATTTCCAGGAGCTCCAACGTGATTACGGACAAGTTGAGCAGATGCATTCTTCAGCCTCACGAGTGATCCCTCAATCCTCTAATAGCGGTGATACTTTTCAAACACTAGGGCTAGTCTTGCTGCGACCTATTCGCCTCTCCAGTCAATCACAAATGCAGCAACTACTTTGCCCTGATCCCCCCATCAGGGGAGTCACTGAGGGATGCTCTGGTCCATGATTGGCCCTTGGGTCTTCTATATGCCTTTCCTCCTCTCCCTCTCATTCCCCTGTTGCTGAAGAAAGCCCTCCAGTTGAAAAGCAAAGTGATCCTCATTGCCCCCTATTGGCCTCGACAAGTTTGGTTCTCCTTCCTTTGGCCTCACCTTCTAGATCAACCATGGATCCTAGAGCCATCCCCTGAGGTGATCTCACACCCAAAAGGATTGATTCATCCAAACATCTCCAATATCAAGCTGACAGCTTGGTTCCTCCACTTCCAATGATTGTCAGGCAGAGTGACCTGTTTTCCCCAGTATGTAATATACTTATTGCTTCTCATAAGTCATCCACCAGAGGGACTTATCTCAGCAAGTGGAGAGATTCTCAATATGGATACAGAAGAAAAACCTAGATCCTTTTACAGCACCTATTACCACCGCCCTTGAATACTAAGCAAACCTACTTGATTCAGGCGCAGCAGCCTCAGCTATTCGAGTTCACTTGACTGCCATTTCTAATTATCATAATGGATTTCAAAACTCTTCCCTTATGTCTCACAGACATTGCAAAACATTCTTAAAGGGTGTTATCCATATTAAACTTCCTTTCAGAGAACCAGTAGGACCCTGGGATCTCTCATTAGTCTTACAAAATCTAACAGGACCTTGCTTTGAACTGGCATCTAATTGTGACCTAAAATTTCTTTCATGGAAGTCCCTTTTCTTGATAGCCATCATGTCAGCCAGACACATATCAGAACTTCAAGCCTTATGCATCAAGCATCCCTATCTCATTTTTCATAAGGACAGAGTATCACTCTGAACAAACCCGTCTTTCTTGCCAAAAGTTATCTCAGATGCCATCACGTCAGCCAGACGCATATCAGAACTTCAAGCCTTATGCATCAAGCATCCCTATCTCATTTTTCATAAGGACAGAGTATCACTCCGAACAAACCTGTCTTTCTTGCCAAAAGTTATCTCAGATCTTTCCATTAACATGACAATTAACCTTCCAGTATTTTTTCCTAACCACTCTAATAGAGGAGAGTATTGTCTTCACTCATTAGACGTGCATAGACAAATACATTTCTGTCTTGACAGAACAAAATCTATCCAGAAATCAGATCAATTATTTGTGGCCTTTTCAGGACACAGAATGGGGTGTCCTGTTTCCAAGGTAACATTAGCATAATGGTTGAGGAACTGCATTATGCTCATTTATGACAAAAATAATCTTTCACTATCACATAGAGTCAGTGGCCACCTCTGCGGCTTTTCATGCTAGAGCCTCTTTGAATGGCATTTGTGCGGCAGCAACTTGGGCCAACCCTCATACTTTCATCACTCATTACAAATTGGATTTGACCTCCAGAGGAAGAGCATCCTCCGGTTCAATGGTGCTCAGGAACATCCTTCCATAAGGGCCTCCCAGTAACAAAGGTAGCTGGGGACTGTGTCCATTGGTAAGGAATGAATGAAGATTAACAACATCAGATAAAGAAGTTATGTCTTACCATAATGTTCTATCTGTGTTGTTGATCTTCATTCATTCATTACTTCCCACCCACCTTCCCCCTCCAAAGGCTCCTAGGGGATCACGTTGGCTCCTGAGTCATCTAAATAGGTTCACTCTGACCAGAAACAGCCTTCTGCTTTACTTTTATCTGGCAAACTCGATCTGAGGTGACAGGGAAGAAGGCATTGTGGGTAAAACCTTAGCTCAATAGTTTAGGGCTGGCGCGAGCTTGGCAAAAGGCCAGCTCGGTTCTGAGGATGGAACTGATTCCCATCGGTAATGAATAAATGAAGATCAACAACACAGATGGAACATTATGGCAAGACATAACTTTTTTCTAACTACATAACAACCCCTCATCAGTTTTATAAATGTTCTGCTGTATATGTGTTCATTGTGGATAAGGGCTTCTGTATGTCAGCAGCCTCAATGTGCTTGTGGTGCTTACTGTTTGATGGACATTATGTACTGCATATTATCGGTGGTACTTACTGTTTGTTGGACATTGTGTACTGCATATTATTGGTGGTACTTACTGTTTGATGGACATTGTGTACTGCATATTATTAGTGGTACTTACTGTTTGATGGACATTGTGTACTGCATATTATTGGTGGTACTTACTGTTTGATGGACATTGTGTACTGCATATTATTGGTGGTAGTTACTGTTTGATGGACATTGTGTACTGCATATTATTGGTGGTACTTACTGTTTGATGGACATTGTGTACTGCATATTATTGGTGGTACTTACTGTTTGATGGACATTGTGTACTGCATATTATTGGTGGTACTTACTGTTTGATGGACATTGTGTACTGCATATTATTGGTGGTACTTACTGTTTGGTGGACATTGTGTACTGCATATTATTGGTGGTACTTACTGTTTGATGGACATTGTGTACTGCATATTATTGGTGGTAGTTACTGTTTGATGGACATTGTGTACTGCATATTATTAGTGGTACTTACTGTTTGATGGACATTGTGTACTGCATATTATTGGTGGTACTTACTGTTTGTTGGACATTGTGTACTGCATATTATTGGTGGTACTTACTGTTTGATGGACATTGTGTACTGCATATTATTGGTGGCGTTTGGCACAGTACTTTGTCTAACACGTGCACACATCCCTATGGGAAGTACAGACTTGATGATCCAAAAAAAAATGGAAGACAAAAGTAATGATACAAGCACACGCCTCACTTCACCCATATCAGTACAGAAAAGAAGGCATTAAACTTTTGTTGGGTCTCACAGGAGGAAGCTACTGTATGAAAATAATAAAAAAATGTTTGCAATGTTTTTTTTCTATTATTATATGTGTACCCATGCCATTATCTAAAATTTAAGAATTTAATAAAAGTGTTAAAAATGCTACATGCCACAAGAAAAAAAAAATAATATAACACACACACACACACACACACACACACCTTTTTTCTGAAGCATAGGGTTGAGAGATAAGGACAGACTAGCAAAATTATTACTTTGTCAAATATCAAATGAACAAATTTACTGAAATGTATTTTTCAGTTGTAACATGTAACATTTATCTCTGTTTATCACTAGAGGTAGCAGATTTTACTGTAGATTTTTCTGTCAGTGTGATGATATATCTTTATAATTTTTGTCCTAGTTGTTTTTTAAACATGGCTGTCTTCTGAATGTTTTCATCTATAGAATTCAATGTATCTGAGAGGCAAAAAAAAAATTGTTACAGATTGAAGAACCACAGTCCCAATAAAGATTCGGCTCATAACGAGCACATGGTCAAGTTACATTAGATGTTGACATCATCAGTGTATTTAGAAAATGTCTTCGTTGTTCTAGTTGATCAATAATCAGGAACAAATTTTGGGCAGTTTCAATAACAGCACTGCTTCTCTGGTCAATATCCCAGAAGACAGGTCTTCATAAGCAGCTACACACTCAGTCTCCCTGACTGCTGCCTACCTTTCATTTCTCCCCACTATACTCTCTATATAATCCGTCCTGCTGCGTCATTTGTTCTCACTTTGATCATGTTTGCAAAGGAAGGATTTAGGATATGATACTTGAGTTTGGACTTTTAATTCACATTGACAGGACAAACATCACCTCAGTGATATCAGCAGTTGTGCATCCCAACTGGGTCATATTCCTGACATATATGTCATGTTCCTGACATATGAGCACTATAACCACTGTAATCTTTACAAAAGTATCTAACACAATAAGAAATGTTTCAGCCCTTACTACATTGCCTGAAACTAACTTTCTAAAACAGCGTGAGGGCAGACCTTTCTTTGCATGTGCATACCGTATGTGTTAATAAGACCACCCAAAAAAAAAAAAACTGAATGAAACCAGTCCTCCCACTACTGCCCCATGCTTTACATCCTGTACCTTCTTTTGTAGGTTGAAGTAACCCCTCTCATAGTTCCATCCTCCCATATACAGGCCTGTAATTGCAAAATGGTGTTTACCCACCCCCACTAGATATATTATTGCTCTAAAAAGAGACCATCTTATGACAGAAAGATGTTAATAAGACCACCCCCAAAAAAAAGAAAAAATGAACAAAACCAGTCCTCCCTCTACTGCCCCATGCTTAACATGCTGAACATCCTTTTGTAGGTTGAAGTAACCCCTCTCATAGTTGCAGCCTCCCATATACAGGCCTGTACTTGCAAAATGGTGTTTACCCCCCCCCCCACACTGGATATATTATTGCTCTAAAAAAAGAGACCATCTTATAATAGAAAGAATGTCATACTCTTCATTTCACTCCAGCAAGGTAGCAGTTTTTTTTGCTTGTAAAGCAGCTGCTATTATGATGCGTTTCCTGTAATAAGTGGCATAATTTGCAAAAGCCTGTAGGCACACCAATGGATGCAAGATTAAAAGAGGTTCATTTTTTCAGAAATGTTTAGTTTTATTTATTAATTTTTTTTGTTTTTGCTAAACTTAGAACTTCCAAGTGAACCGGGTCTGCTTTCCATGGGGACCCAAGGAGAACAGGTTGTTTTCACATAAAATACAGGTGCAGGTTCAGGTACCTTTTTAGAATAAATGTTGACAAAATATAGGTCTTTGATATAACCAAGCAAAATAATTTTAGTTGCATCTAAAATAATTAAAAACATAGAAGAGGGCTGAATTGTATCAAATTACACTGAAAATAAGCACAGTAGTTAACAAAATAAATTATAGGTTCATAGGGTGGTACTAGACTATCTGCCCAAAGGCATTTATAAGCCTAGCCAGAATGTGTTGGCTTTTGGCTTGAGTTCCATGATGATGCGCTCCATAGCCTTGCAGACCAAGCTAGTCAGGCTTATAGGGCGATAGTTCCCGTGGTCTGTTGTGGCTCCACCTTTGTGGAGTGGAATAACTGTTGCTGTGAGCCACTCTATGGGTATGTAGCCTGTGGAGAGGCTGAGTTTGAACAGTGTGTCTAGTTTATATAAGTTTGTCTATATTATATATAGTGAATACACAATGTTAAAACATGAAGCTGTCTCTGATTGTTCAAAAGCACACATTCATGCTACAGTATACATATTGCAAGTGTGAACACAATTTAAATAGGAAGCATGAATGATAGGAGTCGAAGGGCTTAACAACAGAAATGTTTAGACAGGTGAATTAATATTGTAATTTATTAAGGCACTACAGTTGATATTATCCAAAAGGCCAAGAAGTGATATAGATGCCGGATATGGGTGGCCAGGAAGAAGACTGCAGTAGAGGCTGGTAAAGACCAAGACATCATTAATGTCAACATATTTTGGGGAAATTAAAGAAATGATAGAAGCGTTAGTGTGAAGTTTTATGATCCTATCAATGGTAGGACCAGTATTATTTATACATATATTTCTTTATTGTGGCTTAGTCTTTTGACTAACCAGTTTTCATAATGCTGTTTGGAAGAAAGGAGCAGTTTTATGCATTTGTTCATTTTTGTTAGGTGTGTGAGTGCTCAGATCAGTGAAGTCATGAAAAGCTTAAAATAAGGTTGAAGTCAAGAAATCATGGGAAGTGTTAGCATAAACTTACTGGTTCATGTGCGTCTATATCAAGTTGTTGAACTTTTAAAAGTTCGAACATCATATGGTTGACACCATATGATCGAACTTTTAAAAGTTTGAACGTTTCAGTGGCGATCTCTGTACAGTGCAGAATGGAAAGATTTCCTTTTCTGCACTGTAGTGCGATCTCGGAGTTGGTATATTTAAAGAGTGGGGGGTGTGGGGGATGCAGGGGGGCTTGGCCCCCTGCTTAAACCATCCAGGTAGGTTTTTTCTTTCGGTTTATTTTTTTTATTACATTTTTTAAATTTTAAAAGTTCGATAATATGGTGTCGATCATATGACATTCGAACTTTTAAAAGTTTGATTATGTAATATAGACGCATTCAATCTACACTCTACACAGTATAACATTCCTAATATTTTGACAGTGTCAGAATGACTTGACAGATTTGAGTTTGTTATGTATAGTAGTGTAGAAGGGTTACTTTAACTCAGGATTGATCCCCTGGACCATGGAGCTGTTTGACATAAATTTTACCTCTAGACGCCATATTCAGGTTGATATTGGCAAATGAAGTTTTAAGTGTGGGGTGTCCTGCTATTTGATTTTAAGATTTTAATAAATAAAATACTTTTTTTATTTTTCTGTAGGCAGGTGTATGTGTGTACTTGTATTGGGTAAGATTCAAAAAATGTGTAATAGATACCATCTTTGATGATGTGAGGTAGTGCCAGCTATGCCAGAGAGAGTAGGGCAGTGCATATGTAACATATGCCAGTATAGCTAGCTGGAGTTTTGTAAACGATTTTATGTCATTTGTATAGCAAACTGATTTGTACAGATACAAAACGCCAAAGGCACCAAAAAGTACTTGAAATAGTCCAAGGCACCCAGAAAATGAACTCAGCCACTGATATAAGGATAATTCCAACTTTATTCAGCCCAAAAAATAAAAAAAACATAAATACTCTCTTTATACAGTATGTTTTCGTTAAAACCTTCATCAGATCTGATTTGTACAGATGCTAGTGTTAAAATATATATCTAGATATAGATCTGTTTTTTTTCCTGTTGAAGAAAAAAGCTCTTTGAAGTGAGGTGTCTAGTTGACATCCCAAGAAAGACTTTTGAATGTTCTCTTGGAATCTAAGCTTGTGTAAGAGATCTCTCACCCAGGATTGAGATTCCTGACACTTTGAAAAGATAAGCAAGTCCCTTAAATATGGAAAAATGTGGATATATTGTAGCCTATAGTGCACTATAACTGGAGCTAAACACTTTGTGAACTCTCTTGATGTAATGGATAGTCCAAAGGGTAAAGCAAAGAACTGATAACGTGATCCAGACACACAAAACCTTAAACGGCCGAAGTGTGGATGAACAGAAATGTGATGATAAGCATCTTTTAAGTCTAGTGTTACCAGGAAACCTGAAAAAGGAAGAAGAGGTAACAGGTTGTAAAGTGACATCATTTTGAATCTGGACACTATCACAAGCAGGTTTAGGAAAGAAAGATCCAGAACTGGTTTTCAAGTATTTAATTCCTTCGGCACTAGGAACATCCTTGAATAAAAAACGTTTTCCAATAGCGAAAGAGGAACTCATTATATCACTCCTTTGGACAGCATGTATTGAAGAACTGGTGAAAACAAGAGTATCCGATATGGAGGATGACGTATGACCCCCTGGAAAGGAGGTATTTTCTCCCACTGCTGACTGTAACCTTGATGAATGATTTTCATAACCCATTTGTCTGAAACTATCCATTTCCAAAGAGAATAATGGAATGTCAGACTTTCTGGAAATGAAAAAAGGCCATGGTGGGAGTGGGTCACAGTGTCTCTTGAATAGTCATTAAGACTTGTTGGACTGTCCTTGGTATAGGGAGGTTTTAGACTTGTTTTTGTTACCCCCTTGCCATTTCTGCTTAAATGTCTGTTCAACCTGTATTTTGCTGAGACTGTTTATTCTCTCTTTTTTGTCAAAATTGGTTGAGGCAAATAGGAGACTGAAAATCCCTTTGAAAATAGGGAAAAGGAGGGTGGAAAATCCTTGGATTAGCTTGCTCCTTTCCTCACCATTCTTTTTAACGTTATCTGAGAGTACAGCCTTGGAAACCTCCGGAAAACACTACCAGTAGTCATAGCCCTCAAAGAAGTATCAACATAGTCATGGACACATTGTAAACAATGAGTAGATAAAACATTCCTCATATTTCCATAATTAGAACAAACTTTAACGTGTGAACCTGACAATTCAAAATTCTGAAAATCAAAGTTCCCAACACTTTTTCCCCATACCTATCAATAAGTTTCCCATATTTATCTAAAGTAGGAGGACTGGAATTGACTAGGTACTTAGCAGCAGTGAGATGAAGTAGAACTTTAGCTGCTGGGGCAGGTTTTGGAGTAGTGTATAAAAATATAAAAGACTGCAACATTTTATACAATCTGTCTGCCTTTTTTAGGGGACAGCTGGCTGACTATCAGGAAGATTACAGGTACTAATACATACTCAGCTAAAGCAGGCAGAACAGGAGGGATGGGTGTAGGATCTGGAAAATCCTTCTGTAACAACTCAATAGTATTTTCTGAGAGACTGAGAAACCTCAGTGTTCTCCCATTGAAAGCACTGGTATATTCTAGCAATAGTCTCATAGAAAGAGAAACCATCACAGCTGTACTCTCTTAGGTTCATAGATTGCTACTAGGCTAATGACCCAGGGGACTTTCTAAGCATAGCTAAATCTTCCTGAAAGAATAATGATGTCCTGTACATGAATAGGACATTGACAACTGGACATTTATAAGCTACCTCTGTCCATAAGTGACAACTTATCTATGAACCTATAACAGAATATGCCGGAGGGATAGATTCCTGTCCCAGAGACTTTCCTTGCTCTGGAATAGGCTGCCCATTCATGTCAAGCAAAGCTCCTCATTATCCCTCTTTAAGAGAAATCTTAACAACTGGATGGGAAATAGGAAATTCACCCTGGGGATCACTGCTGTGGCTCTTCTCAACAGGAGCACAGGAAAATAACTTTCTTAGGTGGTGAAAGCCATGGAACCTTGTTTGGCTAGGCTTGTATAGGCCCTAGGGCTGATAGCCTAGTACTTACCTATGGGTGTTAGGCCCGGTGTAAATTTCCTATTCACTATCCACTGGTCTAGATTGCACTTAAACTGAGTAATAGATGAACTCAGTTTCACATAGGTAAGATGCTTGTTCCATAGAAAGAACAGTCTCTGGGACACATATCTGTCCATCCAGCATGTTCTGTTTAAGTCACAGACAAAATTTAGGTCCCTAGACCTTGTATTGCTGGTACTGTTTGATTTATGAATATGTAGGAGATTCATAAGTTTGGGGTTTGCGGATGTCTTGTAAGCCAGGTATAGATCACCCCTCAACAATCTATAGGAGACTGAGTTGAGGAAAGGTATTTTAAGGTGCTCTGCTTAAGGCAGGTTAGTTACATCCTATATTCTTTTTGTAAGGAACCTCTGAGGGACGCTCTAGTTGCTGCATATACCTGGTCAGGTACATACCAAAGGGAGCATTGTACTATATGATTGGTCTGATAAGGACAGAGCACAATGGGATAATGACCTCTTTGGACCTAGATGCTATGCCCTTACTTATAAGTTGCACAGCATAAAAGGATTTCCTCATTACTGTAACCACATGGTGTGTGATGATGTAAGGTAGTGCCAGCGATGCCAGAAGAAGTAAGGCAGTGGATGTGTAACATATGCCAGCATAGCTAGCTGGAGTTTCGTAAATAATTATATGTCATTTGTATATTAAATTGATTTCTACAGGTGCTTGAGTTGAAAATGTATTTGTAAAGCTGCTTGTGTTAAACATGTACTGATATCGACTGATGGACAGAAAACAAACACACCTGCATGCTAGACTGTACTGTAACTCTTGACATTAATATACTGCAACAGAGGATACTTGAAGGGAAGAGGTTAATCTCAGTCCAGCTAACTTTGAAAACAGTCTGAAATTAAATTACCAGGTTTAGGTCATAAAGATTGCATCTTACAGTTCTGATTGCAGCCAGAGACAAAATGTCTGTGAAAACCCGGATTAGGAATCCTACTGTATTCTCCTTAGGGGTGAACTAATTGCTACCCTGGAAGGGTAGACGTTTTTGAAATCATTTTATAGCTTCCAGATGCTGTAACACATCTTACCAAAGCTGTGTGTGTGTGTGTATTATGACACATATGTGCCAGATTCTGGTTCAGTTTCCAGTAAAGGGGGTAATGAGGGAACTAGAAGTCAGATTAACAGATATATGTGATATCATTCTGTAATGTAACACTGAAATGATGCTTTAATACTAGATGAGACAGAAGTCTCAGTAGAGGCTGCTTTTGAAACCTAACAATGAAGGATTACTCACCCACTTCATCTTGCCTTGCTTTAGTAAGTAACCAGGAAATAGTAATTCTTTAGATCAGTCAGGGAAATATTGTGAGATTGGTTAAGTACTGATTTTCTGTAGCTGTGTGAATCTATCCATCTGTGCTATTTTTAATATTTCCTGTGACTGAAACTCTGGTGTTCATTGAAAATGGGTATTTAGTATTTTCATGTCCTTTTATTATTTATTATTAAATATATTTATACTTTTCATTGTGGATGGTCTTTTAGAGAATATTTTAACCTTTGAGAGTACTTATATTTATTTGGTGACACTGTGGCCACTTCTGAAAGATTTGCTGCACTGGGCAAACATTGACATTTGTATTAGTGTTCATTTTACTCAGTATTATTAGGTACCCTTGTAAGAGCATTAGAGCAGCTGGCTTTGGAGTGTTCTGGTGGGAGTATCTACCTCATAGTCCGGGCAGAGGGGGGATAGCTGGTAAATCTGTGCCAGCCTTTCCCAGGTGTGTGTGTGTGTGTGAGAAAATCAAATTTCAAAGAGTGTGTGTGTCAGCTATATGGAGTAGGGACACAGAACACTGGTTTCATAGAGAGGGTGGTGGAGGACTTGGCTTGGAACACTCAGCTGAGGACACCATTTTACAGCTGTGTTTAGTGTGGTGTCTTATTTGGGCCTGGTGAGAGAGAGGCCTGCACCTGTCACCCTTGGGAGTCACTCGAGGCACTCCTTAAAATGGAAAACATCGACATCTATGCAGTGACAGAGACCTGGTTCAAGGCTCCAGAGAGCACCCCTGCATTACCAGGCTATAATTCATACCACACCTTTCGGCCAACTAACTTGGATCGAAATACTAAAGACGGAGGCATGTCCATATTCATTAAGGATATCCACACCTCCAGGCTAGTTGCTCAGCATAATGCATCCGGGATTATCCAAGTGCAACTAACTCTGGGCAAGACCGCAATCCAAATTGTAGCTTGTTACAGATCCCCCACCATGCCCCAGGATTCCCACTCCTCATTTCTTGATACACTGGAAAATATTAGGGTACAACCCAACACCCTAATAATGGGCAATTTCAACTACCCCACCATAAACTGGGGAAACTACTCATGTACCAACTCTTTTGCTCAACGTTTTCTGGAATTCATAAATTCCAATGCCTTGGATCAACATATCCACACCCCCACCAGGGGCAGCAGTATCCTAGATCTGGTCATTACCAACATGGTTGACCGGTTTTCCACACCAGAGCTCAATTCCTCATTGGTCAGATCCAACCACAAGCTAATTACCCTAGACATCCACATCCCGCCCCACCCCCCTATTAGGGAAACCACCATAAAAACTTTCTGCAAAGCCAACTTCACGCTTCTTAAGACAGAAGTAACAAACTTCATGACACCCATGCAGATGGACAATAGAGGTACGACTGCTGAATCCTATACAACTGTATCCCTAACATAACCAAGATGCTATCCTCCAAAAAAGGAAGCCAATCTGGTGGTCCCCTTCCATAAACAAACTCTACAACAGAAGAAAGAAACTGTTGCAAAAAAGAGTAAAATCCCATGATTGGAAGAACTCTCTTGTCAGCCTCAGTAAGAAGCTGAGATCTCTCATAAAATCCTCCAAAGCTAGTTATGAAAACAAAATCACCACTGATTCTAATGACAATCACAAAGCATTCAATAGCTATGTCAAGAATCTAAATGGCAACACTCAGATCTGCTCTGAGTTACAGCACAATGGCACTAAATATACAGAACCAACAGATATCGCCAACATCCTGGCAGATAGGTTCAGTGCTAACTTTACCCCCCTCTCACCCCCTAAAGGGCCCATCTCTATACCGGAAGAATGCAAAGTTCCTGTAATCATGGCTACACAGGTAAAAAACACACTCTCCAAAGCCAAGAACACAGCAAACATGGGACCTGACAACATCCCAGGCTGTGTTCTACACAAACTGCAGAACGAACTGGCACCCCACCTAAGTGCCATGTTCAATCATAGCCTCACCTGAGGCTTTGTGCTCACTGAATGGTGCACAGTAATGGTTATCCCACTCCACAAAGGGGGAGTCACCACGGACCCTGGGAACTACCACCCCATTATCCTGACAAGCCTGGTCTGCAAGGCCATGGAACATATCATCATGGAACTTATAAACAGAGATATTGGTAATCTCCAGACTCTGGACCCCACCCAGTTTGGGTTTATAAAAGGCAGATCATGTCTCCTAAACCTGACAGACTTCTTTGAAGCAGTCACCAAAGCCGTAGACGAGGGTAAGGTGGTTCACACAGCCTATCTAGATCTCGCCAAGGCTTTTGACACCATCCCCTATTTTGGAATTATAGATAAACTCACTAAAGTAGGTATAAATCCCTATGTCACAAGATGGGTTGCCAACTGGGTCACTGACAGAACCCACACTGTGAAGGTAGCAGACTCCAAATCTGAATTCAGATCAGTGACAAGTGGAGTACCACAGGGTTCAGTCCTGGGTCCTCTCCTGTTTGGTATTTACTTCTCTAAAGTACAGGCTAACACAGAAGGTCTTTGGCTAACAAAGTTTGCAGATGACTCCAAGCTAGGAGCCATAACTGAAACTCCTGACAATGTGGACATCCTACAAAAGGGTCTCACTGAGACAGATACCTGGTGTCAAAGCCATGGCCTCAAGCTCAATGCCAAAAAGTGCATTGTCATCCCCTTTGGTAAAAACTCTGTACCCATGAACTACCACATAGGCAGTAATCTACTTAACACCGAAAGTGAGATAAGAGACCTTGGGACACAGGTGGACAGCAGTCTCTCCTTTGATAATCACATCACCACATTAGTCAGGAAATCCTTCTACATGGCACACCACATCACAAAAGGTTTCTCATCCAGGAAAAAAGAGGTCATCGTTCCCCTCTACTCAGCACTCATAAGACCTATTATTGAGTACAATGCCCCTTTTGGTATGTACCTCACAAGACATCTACAACAACTGGAAAGGCTGCAGAAATACCTCACAAAGAGGACTATAGGCCTCAAATAGATGCCCTATGCAGACTGTCTCAAAAAATTCCAGCTTTACTCCATCGCATATCATCTACTCAGAGGCAATCTCTGCCTGACATACAAAGCTATGTCAAACCCAGAACTGTTGGACATGCTCCACTTAAAGAAATCCCAATCTCTCCGAGCTACACGCTCTAGGGACCTAAACCTTGTCACCACAATAAACAGAACATGCTGGAGGGATATATTCCTGTCCCAGAGACTTCCCATACTCTGGAACAAACTACCTATCTATGTCAAACAGAGCTCCTCATTAGCATTCTTCAAGAAAAATCTTGATGATTGGATGGGAAATAGGAAATTCACCCCAGGGATCACTTCTGTGGCTCTGCTCAACAGGGGCACCGGAAAATCATTTTCTTGGGTGGCGAAAGCCAGGGTACCTTTTTGGCTAGGCTTATATAGGCCCTAGGGCCAATAGCCTAGTACCTGCCTATGAACCTATGAGTGTGTTCCCTGTGTGCTCTTAAGGGAAATTGTTCTTCCTGCAGAAAGCTGCATCTGGAAATACTGTGTGTATCTATTTTTGTTCCAAGTGAATGTCCCTCACTGATGACCATGGTGAGTATTGGGACTCCTTGATTACTGGCCCAGAGGAGGAACTTCACATGGTGGTCAAAGGTAAGGCAACTGTCTATGTGCGCACCCAGATCCCTGACCACTGGGTCAACTCTTAGGGGCATATTTTCAACATGGTAATTAGCCAAGATGGTTGACTTCCCAAAGGGCACAATTATGCGTTTCTTAGCATTGAGCTTAAGACCATGGCTTTGAGACCATTTATTAGTCAGAGATAGACCTTCTTGAAGAATTCTAGTGTCTGCATGGGAGTTGATGATAACCCCCAGCTTGCAATCATCTGTAAACTTAGCCATAAACCTTCAGCATTTGCTTCCATTTCAGAAAATAGATGCTATTAAAGGAGTGGGGCCAGTAAGGAACCCTGGAAGACTTCGCTAGTAACTGGCCTCTTGGTGGAGGTGTCCTCACCTATTTTGACCTCCTGGGTCCTATCACTTAGCAAGTTTGCTATCCACTGGGTGATAAAAGGGTTTATACCTAAATTAGTGAGCTTGTCTATAATTCCTGAGTGGGGTATTGTATCAAAAGCCTTGGTCAGGTCTAGGTAAGCTATGTGCACAGTCTTACCTTCATCCAGTGCTTTGGTGACCCTCTCAGAAAAGTCCACCTGATTTAATTAGCATGACCTTCCTTTAACAAAGGCAAACTGTGATGGGTCCAGCATTTGGAGGTTACCTATGTCCTCTTTTGTCATTTCCATGTGATTCTGTCCATGGCCTTACATATGAGGCTGGTAAGACTAATGGGCCTGTAGTTACCCAGATCAGTGGTTGGACACTCCTTGTGCAGGGAAGTGACTGTAGCAATCTTCCATTCCTTGAGCACAAAACCTGACTCAAGGCTCCAGATGAAAAGCGGTTGTAGTGGAAGTCATGTTTCATGCTGTTTATTAAACATCTTGGGATGTTATCGGGGTGCATTGATACAGTGTCTTTGGCCTTGGAGAGTGCATTGATGAGCTGTTCCCTAGTAATGGTTGGGGGGATTGTGGTATGTAGTATTTCCTTTGGACTATTGGGGGGAGTGAGGGGGTTGAGCCAAAAGGTCAGCAATGGCCTGCAGTTCAGTGTGGATGATGTTATTTACAATAACTTTTGCAGATTGTTGTGTATTTCGCCTGAGGTTACAGACACAGATGTAGAAAGTTTTTTGGTTGTCCTTTAACTGAGAAGCTATTTTTTCTTCAAATGTAGTCTTTGAAGTATTAATTGACCCTCTTAGCTGCCTGTATAGATTGGTTAGGGAGCTTTTAGTATGTATGGCTTTGTTCCGCCTATACTTCACCAAGATTTTTTTTTCTTTGTTGTATAACAGATTGATATTGTGATTACACCAGGGTCTTAATCAGAAATCTGAGGGGAAAAATGTATCCAACTCAGCATCTTCCTGTTCAGATTCAGAATCTTGAATCTTCTCAAGAAAAGAGGTATCTCTTTCTCTTACCAGAAACTACTTTGCAAGAAGGATCAGTAGCCTGAATTATACCCTGAGCCAGACCCTCCTGAGGAGGAGTAGATTCATGCTTGGTTTTCTCTTTCTTTTTGACAGGAAAAATGGGGCCAGTAGTGTTACTAATAGCAGCAGCAGCTTCCCCTGGGATGAGTACAGCATTCTGAAACTACAGGGAAACCTTCCCTGTTCCCTGTCCCAGGCCTGACAGCAGTGTCTCTGCCTTCCACACTGAGTGGAGCCCAATAGCCACAGAGGATGTGGCTAATGTAAGTGCTGCAGCAGAGGGATACAGGGTAAAAGAAGGGTGATCTGAGGTACAAAAAAATTAGCCACAGCAGAGTCTCCCACTTTCGGCATAGGCAACTTTCTAGCCTGCTGTAGTGGCAAAGGCTGTGTGTGTGTGTGTGTGTGTGTGTGTGTGTGTGTGTGTGTGTGTGTGTGTGTGTGTGGTGTGTGTGGTGTGTTACTTTATACCACTTTTAAACTGACATGAAAAAAAAGAATGCTGTTTAAAAGTATGTTACAGTCTCATGATAGTCCATTAAAACACAAAACTCCTAGCTTTAAAATAACTTTTCTGAAAAGAAATGTGATAAAATAGCAATGAGTAAAAAAATAGAAGTCCTCCCCCACAGAAAAGTTTTCTGCCCAGAAAAGGACCACTACAAGCTGACTATCAATCCTTGAAAGCCTCAGAAGTGCTACTGTATGGTGACAGTAAAGATCTGAAGGACTTTGCACCCAAACTTGTCTTTTAGTCAGCTCATCTCAAGCTGCCTGAAAGTTTGCACTCGTGGTAGGTGCCCTGATGCTTTGGAAGCTGGTTGGCTGTTATATCCTTGGAAGGATAAAACCTGTGCAGCTAAGGCTTCTGCAGCAATGATCAGTATGATGAACATCTGCACATTAACACACTGCACAGGCTTCATATTTATGAGGCTTTCTGATTTCAGATTAACATGATGAAAACTAATCTCAGTATAGTGTTTATCTCTTTGCCACTTCCCTAATGTAAATATTATGTTTTAGGACAGAAGTGAACCCAACTATTAAATATTTTAGGAATTAAGTTTCATTGTAGTACAAGCACATTGTCTAAAAGGAGAATCATCTTAGCTGCTGAATATTTTCTGATTTATTCTAGGGCAATGACTTGCCTAAAGTAGTGTCATCCAAGAAAGAAATCACAGTAATTAAGCTGTAAGTATAGTAAACAGGGTGCTGTGAGGACACAAAATCAGCTCATCTGCTAAACAGTTCACAAATTCTATTATAGACATGAGCATATTTTCAAAAGCAACTGCTAACAAGTTAAAGCTCTATTTGAATACAAGTGCATTCTCCAAAGAAGTGTGACCTAAAAATAAATCATTTTAATAAAAAGAGAGTCTGAAGGATACCTTTCTCCACGTAAAGATTGCATCAGTGTACAGGAAGCCTGTATGGTCTGAGTTGGAGCCAGTCTTTAACAGTTTGGAACTTTTTCATTTGGTGTCACCGGATCTCCAAGAGTATTTACTAAATGCATGCTTGTAGTAGAAACTGCCAGCAACTGCTTGTAGCCAAGGTGTTCCAACGTTATTGTATTGTAGTACCCGAGATGGTCAGACTGTTGTAGTACCCGAGATGGTCAGACTGCACAAAAGTGTGTGTGGCCTGTGTTATTGACAAAAAAGTTAAAAAAGTAGAAAAAAAGTTTGAATGTTTTATCAACTTTTTACTGCTATTCATATTTGTAGTTACGCATATACAGTAAGCATGATTTTTTTCACGTTTGCTGAGGTTGCAACTAATATTAGGTCATTGAAGAAATTATATGACTTTTAAGTTTTCATGGCTTAATGTCCCAAGAAGTTACTGTTACTAAAAGGGTCTTGATAATTTTTCTTTGTGTACCGGATATGCTTCCATGAGTTCCCTTGTACATAGTGAAGTGCAAACTTTCAGGCACACGCACAGTGGAAAAAAATATTGAATTGCTGACAGTTGAGTACGTTGAAGCCCCCACCATAATCTCTCAGTTCAGAACATCCTGTTTGTTTTTCCACAATTCACTAGTTACTCATATCCATATATTACAGGAAAGCACATTAACTTTCTAATTCAGTAAGTAAATACTTACATATCTACACTGTTTTTGCCTGCTTTTGGTTTTCAGAAGAAAAATGCATTGGATAGTGGGCGGGTTTGGCGGCCTTCCTGCTGTGCATCCATGTGAGATACTACAATACAATGCCAGTGTTCTCTTACTCGGAAGACTGGTTCCTGAGTGCTCCATCTATTTTTAGTCTGGCATCAACAAGAGAGTCTTTGATCATGTTATGCCATTTCTGGGGATAACAGTGAATGTTCTCAAGTCACAGCTGCAGCCAGCTCAGTTTGGTGCATTTACAGGATGCTTGCTAGACATCAACTAATGCGGAATGAGACTATCCACAGAGATAATTTAAACTCTTCAGACCAAAGTGGAATCCCTTGTCTCACTAACAAAAAACACAGCATGCCCATGTCTCAAGGTACTGGGCTTTATGACAGTGGCTGTTCCTGTAGTTCTTATTGTGAGATGCCACATGAGATTTCAGAGTGGACTGTGTGCAGTGGTGTCATGATATGGACTGTTTGTATCAGCAGATGTGCATCTGTTACATGTGTAGGCATCACCTGCCATGTTGGACATATAAGAACTTTTTCCCCCTTTGCGATCCCTTTCACCCACCCCCTGCCCTAGAGCCACTCACATTGGATGAATTAGCTCAAGAGTAGGAGGTTATTTCAATATAGGATGGTCCAGGGTGTCTGGAATCTCTATGACTATTCCTACACATAAACGTACTAGAGATGAGAGCAGTTCTTTTAACTCTGCAGGCCTTTTGGGGCTCCCTTCTTCAGGGAGTTTTCACCATACAGACAATGTTGCTTAAGTATACAATATCAGCAGACAACATATCATGATGATAGCCCTTATGGCAGGAGTTAGTGAGAGTTTAAGAATAGGTCATGACCATAGACCACTTTTCTGGTTTTAGATCACATCTTAGGGGTGTCCATTTTCTGGCAGACAGACTGAATAGACACCTGTTTTTGCCCCACAAATAGTCTCTCATCTCCTTAGAAGGCCAGATGCTCATCTGGAGGTAGTGGTCCCATGCTGTGACCTGCTTGTGTCCCTGACCAGCAGCAAGTGCAGTGCATTTTTCTTTATCATAATTACACCGGAGATATTGGGGAGGGCTGCTGTAAATCACACAGGGCTAATTAGACTATCTGTGTTTTCTTCTGATATTCATTTATTTACTATTTGATAACCAGGTAGCTGGAATGGTCTGTTGACCTTTTTCAGGCATGACATGAACTCAGTGAGCAACAAATACAGTACTTTTAGAGAGTAAAATCAGTTTACAGTTTATTAAGGTTCATAGGAGGTTACTAGGCTATTAGCCCTAGGACATTTATAATCCTAATTATGTTATACCCTTGTTCCCTTATTGACCAGCTTGTATGGTCTATATTTGTAGTGAGAGTCTATGATCAGCACTGACTGCCCTTATCCAAGAGGGACATAGGTGACACCCTTGGGGTAAATTTATGGTCTCCCATCCAGTTGTCTAAGTTACGCTTAAACAGGGTCATTGAGGAGCTCTGTTTTACATGAGTTGTGAGTTTGCTGCAGAGGAGTGGAAATCTCTGAGAGACATAGCTGTCTGTCCAGCATGTCCTGTTAATGTTGCAGACTAGGTTAAGATCCCCAGAATGAGTGAATCTTGTCTCCTTTGACTTGTGGATGTGCTGCATTTCCATTAGGGCAGGGTCCAAGACTGCTCTGTAGTCCAGGCACAAGTCACCTCTCAGCAGCCTGTAAGATACAGAATACAGTGACAGGGCCTTCAATATGTCTATGTAGGTCATGATTTGAAGGCCCTGAATTTTCTTAGTGAGAAACCTCTGAGGTCTCTCCAGCTGATGCAGGTGTCTGGTGAGGTACATACAGAAGGGAGCATTGTACTCTGTTAGTGGGCTGATGATGGGTGAGTACAGGGGAGTTATAACATTCTTAGCTCTGGTTGTGATGCCCTTCCTTATGAGATGTGCAACACTGAAGGCCTTCCACTGTGGAGACATGGTAATTGAAGTTAAGCTTGCTATCAGCCTGTGTTCCTAAATCTTTCACCACAGTCTTTGAGCTAAGGGGGGTACTGTTAATATTGTAATTTGCAGGCACTTCCCCTTTGCCAAAGGGATGATAATGCATTTTTTTTGCATTTAGTTTAAGTCCATATCTTTGGCATCAGTCATTTGTGTGTGTAAGCCCCTTTTGTAGTATGGGACTCAATGATTGCACCCAGTTTTCATTGGTGAACTTGGCAAGCCACAGGCCATCTATTTTCACCTGGACTTCTGAGAAATAGATTCCAAACAGTAGGGGGCCCAGGACAGATCCTTGTGGTACACCACTGGTGACTGGTCTGCTGGTAGAGGTGGAATCCCCAACTTTGACTGTATGCATTCTGTCTGTGAGCCAGTTGGCTACCCATCTAGTGATATATGGGTTAATTCCCAGCTGGGTGAGTTTCTTAATGATGCCTGAGTGGGGGATTGTGTCAAAAGCCTTGGCTAAGTCAAGATAGGCTGTATGTATTGTTTTGCCTTCACCCAGGGCTTTGGTGACATTCTTGAAGAAATCCACCAGGTTTAGTAAGCATGATCTACCCTTAATAAAGTCAAATTGGATTGTGTCAAGAGTCTGAAGACACCTATGTCTTTGTTGGTAAGATCCATGATGATTCTCTCCATGACCTTGCAGATAAGACTCATTAGGCTTATGGGTCTGTTGTTCCGAGGGCCGGTTGATGGACCCCCTTTGTGCAAGGGAATTACTTTTGCTGTTTTCCACTCTGCAAGGAAGTGGTGTTGGATTTTGCCTATGGTGATTTGAACTTGGAGCAGCTCAAGTGCATTGTCTTGTTTGACCAGCCTTGAAGTATATTTATTTTTGATGTATATAGAGACACCTCCACCTTTAGTCCCTGCCTGTGAAGTAGCTTGTCTAATTGTGTGGAAGGCCTTATAACCTTACACTGTTGGTGTGCTCTCCGTGGCTTTAAACCCTGTCTTAGTGACCACACAGATATCAGCATTCTCTAGGGTATAGAGACCTGTGGAAGATGTCTTTCCTCTGCTGAGTCAGTTTTCTGTTGTCCTAAGACATTAATTTCTTTCTCTTGTTGTATAACCTATTTATGCTTGATGTCCACCAAGATGGCTTGTTTTTATGTGAGGACCTTGTTTTAATCTGTTCAGGTACAGCCGAATCTATACATTTGTATAGGTGTTTATACAGGGCATTTGTTTACACCTCTGTATAGGAGTTATTGTTGGCAGTAGTAGCAGGGGGTTTGAAACTATTTATGCCATTGCTTAGGAGGCTATAGTTTGCTTTGGAGAAATTGTTATCCTTTTTGCTCTTGAGAGGGGTCAGGTATGAGTATTACTTCGAATGAGACTGCTTTATGATCAGACTTTACCAGGGAGGGCAACACATGGGGTGTAGTGCAGAGACCCCCCTATATTGGTTAGTACTAGGTCTAAGACATTCAAGCCTTTTGTTGGGATGCAGAGTATCTGTTCCAGAGCATTTGTATTAACAAAGTCCAGGAACCTTAAGGAAAGCGTGTGTGTGCTCATATATGACTCCCAGTCAATGGAAGGATAGTTGAATTCACCCATCACCAAAGTGTTTGGCTGTATAGTGAGTGACTAAAGTAGGTTCAGATAGGCAAAGTGGTTTTCGTGGTTCATGGTGGGGGGCCTATAGCTGACAGTGACATGGAAGGGAGTGTTACCTACAGTTAGTTGCACTTGGAGTAGCTTTAGGGAGTTGTACTGTATGACCAGTCTTGAGGTGTATTTGTCTTTAATGAAGATGGTTACATCTCTGCCTTTGTTTTTTTCATGCTCATTTTGCAGTCTGAACATGTGGAAGTCATTGTAGCCTTGCATGACTGGGGTGCTCTCTGTGGCCATGAACTATGTCTCTGTGACTGCACAGACATCGTCATCATCCAAAGTAAGGAGTTGTTCCAGTTAGTACAGTTTCCAATTTAGACTCCTGGCATTAAGCAGCATAACCTTGAATTTGTCTCTAGTGCATTTTTTTTACATCAGGAATTTTGTTGTTATGACATTACCTAAAAAAGGCATTATGGGAGAGGCAAGTACCTTTGCCAGTAACCAAAAGCCAAGCAGCAACATGTGAATATCATCTCTGACAAAGCAGCGCAGTCTGTCGACCATATCTTCTCAGGCTGACAGATACTGGATCCCTCTGGAATGACACCAGAAGCCAAGCCAATTGTTGAAGTCAATCATTTTTTTTTTTTATATTCAGGCATCATCCTGGGTGAAGGTAGAATGCTACTTAGGGCTAGGGACATACCTGCCTGGGACACATAATCTGAGAACTCAGTCATGTCTCTCTTCATATAGTCCAGTGAGGTACGGTCTCAAGTCATTCACTCCAACATGGACTATGACAGAGTCATACCAGTACTTGTTGTTGAAGTACTTGAGAGCTTGTATGATCTGACAGGTAGCTGACTGTGACCTTCTTGTCCAGCCTAGTGAGGGGGATATCTGTGTGTCTTACTATTGAGTCACGTATGACCAAGACATTTGGTTTTGAGGCGTTTTGCCTTAAGGGTTTATTGACTGAAACACTGTTGTGAGTATTATGTGTAGTGAATTCTGTTGGAGGCCTTTTTAATGTAAGATGGCTAGTTTTAGTGCTCAAATGATCCCAAATAGTCTGGATTCAGCAAGCCTGAATCTCGCCTATGCTAAAAAATGCAGAAGTACTAGAAATTCAAAGTGCTGAAAATCGCAGTCACAACAGCAAAAAAAAAAAAAAAAAAAAAAAGTTTAAATAAAGCAGCATTTCAGAAGAATACTCCCACAAGGGTGTAGACCACAAACCTTCCTAGTGTGAAATAACTGGTCTGGAACCCAAGTGCTTAAACCAGAACAAAGATACTTAGAAGAGCAGGCACAATAAACCTTCACCAGCAATTCCTGGCCTAGAAGGGTGTAGGTTACACTCTCCTGCCACAAGAGTCTAGACCACAAACCTTCCTAATGTAAAATAACTTGCTTGGAGCCCAAGTGCTTAAATCAGAACTAAGACACTTAGAAAAACACAGTTTGTAGTGTGCAGGGTTTCTCCAGTTTAGGATGTTCTTCGTGTTTCACTGTTGCAGTCATCACATTTGGGTTATCTGACTGCAGGTAGCCCTCAGCCAGCCTGAATACCAGATTCTTCGGTTTCTGCATTGGATGCTGTCGCTTCTTCCTTGACGTCAGGTCATCAAGGGTATAAAACATGTAGCCGACGCCATTAAATCAGTCTTTTTTGCATCATGGGGCCCTAAGCAGAAGCAGTTCGCAAATGCCGTTCGGCCGACTCCTGAAATTTTCGTTTTCGAGTTTCACACCTGATGTCTTCAAAAAAAGCTAAGTACCCCATTGGTGTTCCTTTTTCTTGCTCTAACCGATGTCAGTAAAATTTAACAATTGTCTTACCTGTGGAAAGCAAATACCTCATAGAGATTTTCATTCTTACTGCATCAGGCCCAGACCACAACGTCCCTCGTTGTAGGTTTTATGCCTTGTTCAACGCCCAAACTTTTAGTCGTCGGGCTATTTTTGCATCCAGTTATTTTTGTACTCATTCTGTGTACTCCGAAATGGCTTCGTCAAGCCATCCGACTACCGATATTCCGAAAAAATGTAAGGATAAAGACAGAGACAGACTGCATAAGTCTAAAACTGCTGACAATGCTTCCGTTAAGCTAGTCGCCAGTCCACCGGTACTCAGTGAGCCGCATTCGCAGCCCCTGATACCCACCACTTCTGATTCGCAGGCCTCTACTGAGACCCATTTCAGAGTCCGGTATGCCGCAAGATGCTTCTTCGACTATGGAACCTGCAGATGTCCCTTCCTTGGATGGGTCCGGAGCCACTGTGTGCAGGCACCAGCTTCTGAGGGTGTATTCAGGCCTACAGACATTCATATTAAACTGACGCCATTCTTTTCTTCCAGGCCTAAAACTTGTACCACGCATAGAAAACCGACGATCAAACAGCAGTCTCAGGCCCATATGCCTAAAAAACAAATGCTTAGAATGGCTGAAGACCTTGTTACCTTAATTAGGGGAAGCCAGCCTTCCCCCTCTAAGAGACCTAGAACTGATTTTCTTTCTGATTCTTCTGATCAGGAATCTGATGTTCCTGTTCCTTCTGATTACCAGGACTTGCCCTTATCTACTTATGAGGATTCTGATGCAGAGGATTCTATTCCCTCTGCTTCCCCTCCAGAGAATTTTTCTTTTGGTGAGACCTTGCACACTCTTAGGGAGCATTTCCGCTGGGAAAACTATTTCCCAAGGACCAAAAGGCATTAAGGCTACTGCTGCCAAAAATCCTACGCCTTCTGATAGAAATTCTAGAGCCTTAGATGGAGTAAGAAGGTATACACTCCTGTTACTTTAGCCATTAGGGCTTTAAATTGCCAGTTTCATATGTTAAAGTATCAGCAGCATGTTATGGCGCTACTTAAACAGAAAATAATATTGATTCCTGACTGTACTGAACACAAAGAATTACAGGATTTAATGCATTCTGCAGAACAAGTTGGTAAATATACTTTGCAATGTGGTTTTGACTCTTTAGAAGCATCTTGCAGGGCTGCTGTCACTGAGTCTGTAATTAGAAGGCATGCTTGGCTTAAGGAACAAAACTTGCCAGATCATGTAAAAGCTAAATTACTGGATGCTCCCTTAATCCAAGACTGCCTTTTTGACAACAAAGCAGAAGAAGTCCTCAAAAGGATGGAGCAAAAAGCTAAATCTATGCAAACTGTTAAAGATTTCCTACAAGTGCAGCCTCCCAGATTCAGTAGGCATTGGCCTTCAAAGAACTGGTCCTTTCCAGTCCCTTCTAGGCCTTCTCAGTCCAAACCCAGGAACAGCAGACCACCTAGGTTACAGTCTCAGGCTATGCACAGACCTAAACAGTGGGATGCTCCCACTTCCAAAGCAGGGAGTAGTAAGCCACCCCCCTACGGAAAAATGGCACAATGACTTAACCTTGTCCCTTCCAAGACCTGCTCAACTACCAGCTCCTTTAGGAGGAAAGCTCACCCTGCATGCAAAAAACTAGGAACTCATTACCCAGGACAAATGGGTTTTGAACATAGTTTCCCAAGGATGCAGATTACATTTCCACACACACTAACAACCCCAAATGGTTGGCCAGACCTACCTCCAAACCAATGGATGGAGGCCCAACAGCAGGTACTCTCTCTTCTCAATATCAGGGCTATTCAACCTGTCCCAGCAGAACAAAGGGGTACCCAGAAAATACAGCTCCTGGCATCCCATCCTGGACCTCTCTATTCTCAGCACCTTTCTGGTAGTTCCAAAATTCAAAATGCTAACTCTGCAACAGCTTCTTCCCATGCCAGCCAAGGATGCCTGGCTGGCAACCCTAGACTTAAAGGAAGCTTACCTCCACATCCCAATAAGGGAATCTTGTAGAAAATACCTACGCTTCAGGGCAGGCTCCATGGACGATCAGTTCTCTGCACTTCCCTTTGGCTTATCTACTGTATCCAGGGTATTCACAAAGTGCCTAGCTCCATGCCTAGCTCCAGCCATTGCATTTTGCAGGCAGAGAAATATTCAAATTTACCCATACTGGGACGATTGTCTTATTCAGGCAGAAAGCCAGGACTTGCTATTACAACACCTGGCATTCGTAAAGAAACTTCTAACCTCTCTGGGGTACACCATCAACGAAAAGAAATCTCACCTAGTACCCTGCCAACAGATTGTATTCCTGGGAGCAAGCTTGAACACAACTTCCCAGATGGCATTCCTCACTCCGGAGAAACAAGTTTATTTGACAACCTACTTCAAACTATTGGCCACAAAACCCCAGCTATCTGAAAGGAAAATACTGCAAGCCCTGGGGTTCATGGCCTCTTGCATTTTACTAATTCCATATGCAAGACTGCATATGAGGAAACTCCAATGGTATCTAAAAAGCCTATGGTGTCGACATTCTCAGGACCTGGAAGCAATGATTTCTATCATTCCTTGTATGAAGACAGAGTTCCTTTGGTGGGCAGAGGCCTGCTACCACAACAAGGGACTGCCTTTCACTCTACCCTCTGCCGCCCAAACCCTAACAACAGATGCATCAGACTATGCATGGGGGGCTCACATGGCAGGGCAGTGCATTCAGGGCAGATGGAACCCATGACAGATGCACCTGCATATCAATCAAAAAGAAATGTTAGCTGTACAGAATGCTCTGACAGCCTTCAAAGACCGTATTCTTCCAGGACAACTATTGGTAAAGAAAGACAACACCACAGTTATGTGGTACATAAACAAGCTAGGGGGAACCCACTCGTACCCTCTCTGCAGACTAGCCATGGCTCTGTGGAACACAACCTTGAACTTCCAAGTACACCTGCAAGCTCAATTCCTGCCAGGCAAACTAAATTCACTGGCAGATGACCTAAGCAGAAATCTCATGGGCCCACATGGATGGAAACTAGAACCCAAAATATTCAACCTCTTGAGGAACAAATAAGGGACTCCAGAGGTAGACCTGTTTGCCTCCCCCACAAAACTAACAATTGCACAAATTCTGCACACGAACTCCCCACAGCCAAGCTTGGAAAGTGGATGCCCTGTCCTTCACCTGGGAAAGCCTCTCAGTTTATGCCTTTCCCCCTCTGCCTCTCCTCTCCAAGGTCCTACTAAAGATCAAACAGGACAAGCCAAGGACAATACTGATTGCACCAGACTGGCCACGCCAGCACTGGTACCCCCCCCCCCTTGCACAGTATGACACTGCGACAATCATGGCACCTGCCTCAGACCCGTTTCCTGCTGTCCCAGCAGGCGGGCCAGATTCTACACCCTCAGCTTCAAACCTTGAACCTTGCAGTCTGGCTAATCCCTTGAGCTCTCCCTTAGCAACCCTCAGTAAGCAGGTACAGGATGTTATTCTGGAGGCAAGGAGGCCAGTACTAGAAAATTCTATGTTGAAAAGTGGAAAATATACTGTTCCTGGAGCATAGCTCAAGGGGTGGGCACAGTGGTGCCCAGCTTACCCCATATTCTACAATACTTAAGAGAAGTGCTCCACAAGGGCCTATCCTTCTCATCAGTTAAAATTCATGCCTCTGCTATTTCAGCACGTTATAATACTGAGCCACCCCTCTTCTCCCACACCTTGCTAAACCAATTCCTTAGAGGGGCCAAAATTTTAAGACCCTCCAGGAGAGCTCCCACTCCAGCCTGGGATCTTAACTTTTTATTGGAAAAGCTCACTCTTCCCCCCTTTGAACCAGCTGCTACAGTAGAGTTGAAATTCCTTTCTTGCAAAACAGCCTTCCTTCTAGCCATTACTTCTGCTAGAAGAGTGTCTGAATTACATGCCCTCATGGCAGTGGAATCCTTCATTATCTTCCATGCGGACAGGGTTTCCCTCAGGACTAATCCTTCCTTTATGCCCAAGGTGATGTCTTCTGTGGCCCTAAATCAGTCCATTCATTTGCCTACTTTTTTTCCCTAATGCACAAAACAAAGGGGAACAAATGCTGCACTCTCTGGATGTGCACAGACTACTTAGATTCTATTTGGACAGGACTAAGCCTATCAGAAAATCTGAACAGCTGCTAGTTAGCTTTGCTGCAGGGGCAGAGGGGAAGGCTATTTCAAAGCAAACCATTTCCAAATGGATAGCCCATTGCATCCATTTCTGCTACATGCACCATGGAAAACCTACCCCACAGGGGATGATCACATTCCACCAGGGCTGCATCTACCTCTGTGGCATTTCTGAGAGGGGTTCCTACCAGGGACATCCTAGAAGCTGCTACCTGGAGCTCTGTTCATACCTTCACCAAGCATTACCACTTGCCTATCTTTTCTAAATCCAGAGCTGGATTTCCCTCTGCAGTCTTGCAGGGATTAATAGCTGGCTCTAATGCTCTTTAACTTCCTCCTCCCTTCCTTAGCTTTGGGAATCTACCCAAATGTGATGACTGCAACAATGAATCACGAAGAACATAGTACAGTTGTGTACACTTACCATAGATGTTCGAGTGTATTCACTGTTGTAGTCCTGGTTACCTTCTCTCCAGCCCCCTGACTTCTCTTACCTCTACCTTTCCTTCTTGTTTGGCATATACTATATTTTATATATATATATATATATATATATATATATATGTATATATATATATATATATATATATATATATATATATATATATATATATATACAGTTAGCAGTGTGTGTGTATGTGTGTGTGTGTGTGTGTGTGTGTGTGTGTGTGTGTGTGTGTGTGTGTGTGTGTGTGTGTGAGAGAGAGAGAATATAGTTCCTTCTCATTTTTCATTTGTAAATAGACTGAACTACATAATGGATGACTATCTTGAAAATGTAACAGTCTAAGAAAGGGTACTGGCGTGGCATAAATTATTGCAAGACTCAGTTGCCTTGTATTTCCTGTGATCCCAAGAACATGATCCAGTGCTGCTACTAGATCATTCAGATTCATACAGCTGCAGATCTTTACACATACGTGAGATCTAGTTTTTATTTTTTTCCTCTGAGGTAGACAATAGTTTTTCATTGTACTAGACGCACCTCTGTCACCATAAGAGAATTTGTTCTCATAATTAAAAAAATTCTCCACAAGTTTTAATTTTAAAAGAATCTCAGTACTTTAAATAATTCTTAGTTGGTTTTACCTGCACACTTGCTGCTAAGGAATTTCTGAGTTTTTGAACTGAGTTCTCTTTTGTATAATTCTTTCAGCATTGACCTAACTTGAATAAATTTATAGCATATTAGAGTTTAATGTATTATGGACAGTCAAGATTGATCCAAACTTTATTTTACTTTAAAACTGATGCATTAGCCATAAATGCTAATAACAATTTATACCAAATGACATAATAACACAATATATTTCTAATATAATTTCTTACTCCTTTTGATTATGCACCAGGAGCAGTATAGCCCATTGCAATAAAAAAATTATACCGACTTTACTGGCTATATTTCTTTTCTGAATTCACATCTGTCATTTTATAGCATGTAGAAGACAGATATACATGTCACAGCTTTCAGTCTAGATTGAGTCAAGAAATGTTCTACAATATATAACACCAATGCAATGAACAGCTCTGTAAAGATAACTAAATTTCTCTGGTTTTATCTTGAATTAATGTATGACATTAGAAGGATAACTCCAGAGTACATTTTTAATCAAGCTGTATTCCAAGTTCAAGCTATTTTCCAGATTTAATAGCATTATACCACAACTTAGCCTAGAATCCATCCATGGGTCTACATCACATCAGCGAACACTAAAAATAGCAAATGCTGATATATCGAACTTCAAAGCCCAAAACAAAAACAGCGAAGGAACAGATCAGCAAATTTTTTCCCATTCGGTGATCCAAAAAAAAAAAAAAAGAGTATACAGTCAAAATTAAGTGGGGGGCTTCACCCCCAAACCCCACACCCCCTCAACCTAAATATACCAACTCCAAGATCGCACCACAGTGGAGAAAACAGCAAAGCCCAGAGAACGGTCCAGCAAATTCTTTTCCTGGGAAAAAAAACTGCTGATCCGTTCCTTTGCTGTTTTCAGCTTTCGGACTTTGAAGTTCAATATATCAGCGTTCGCTATTTTTAGTGTTCGCTGAAGTGATGTACACCCAAATCCATTGCTCTTACATTAAACACAGTTTTGTTGAGAGCTATTATCCTAGAATGGTCATGTGAGATAGAAAGAGAGAGAAAAGAAATATAGAAAAGGAAAAGGCAGAATGGAGGTATACTCTTAGCATTAATGGTGCAGAAGAGAGTGAACTACCTTCAGTTGGGTATATTGAAGACTGCAGGATAAGCCAGTATGCCTTAGCAGCAGCATGGTATGGACAGGAAGGGAGTGTAGATTTTTGTGTACTAGTATTAATGAAAAATGGCTAGGGCCTACATGATATGTCAATAGAAAAGTCCAAGTCTGAATAATACCTCAGTAATGGGCCTAAGGCGATATTTTTACAATTTCATGAGCCATTTTAGCAGAGAGCAGCATGCACTCTGCCTTGCTAACTCTACGTACATCATGCAACATAAGCTGGCTATTGCACTTGCCTTTTAATGTGTTATATAAAGTTTAATAATCCTGACTGCTGCTTTGTGAGTGTGTGTGTCTTATATATCAGGTAGACTGCAGGCATCAGTATTGTACAGCTTTTTGTGAATTGTCAGAGCATTCTGTACAGCTGTAAAGCTTTTTAAAAAGTTTATTGGAGGGGATCAATGGGTGTCCTGTCTTCCACTTAAGTAAGTTTTATACTGTATATTATTTAGATTGCAGGTACCAGCAGTTTATAGTCTGTTGTGATTTGCAGGCCATTTAGTTTAACTACTATAGATGGATTATTTTAATTTCTGATAAAACTTTAAAAATGTTTTAAAGGGTGTTGGGGGCAGTGTGGGTCCACACTTCTTCCATTAATTATTTACCTTACAAGTTTACTTCTTGACTTGTCACTTTGTTCTTGTTTTAATTTTATTTTTTTTAAGTTAGCAGATTTTTTATTGCTGTTTATTATTTTGCATACCCTTTGAGATGCCTTTACATTTTCTTTCTTTCTTTGGTATGTGTTGCCTTTTTAGCATGTTTTCTTTTTCTCTTTTGATGCTTTAGGGCTACTAGGTTCATTAGTTCACAAACATTAAGTTCAGGAGACCATTTTGAAACCTAACCCAAATTCCCAATTGTACAACACACTAGCTGGTTAAGTGGCTTGTCCAAAGTCAGATAGTAGACAAATGAAAGAGGAAAGATTCAAACCTTGTACCCATGGTAGAGAAAGCAGCTCATTAACAGGACATAACTTCAATCCTGTACATTAACTGACATATCTTTAAAAGAATCAAAGTACTTTGGAGCAGAGCAGCTATTAGAGGCTGCAGTTTTAGCAGTGGCATAAAACAGGTGCAGTTTTAATAACTGAATATTCTTTCATTTGGTCTTTCTCTCAGCTTTTTTTGTGGGATTTTAAAATGGCCAACAAACTGAATGGGTTTAAACTTCTGAAGTTTTTCTTAAAAGAATTATGATTGCTTACATCTTCTTTCTACAATATTTTGTTTTGATGTCTGAATTATTTCAATGTCCACAGCAGAGCAAATATTAAAAAAAATAAATAAAATTGCATTTTTCATCTGTGTTGATGTCCACTTAGGTTCCCTTTGTTTAGTTTATTTTGATCACTTACAGTCATTATAGGCATTGTTGTTTGTAGTGATTGTACAGATGGGTCTATATTATAACATCAAAGTGTCAGAACTTTGAATGTTCTAATATCAAACCCAATTCAGCGAACGCTGACAACATCGAACATTCAGAACATTGAATTTTTTCCTAGGGAAAAAATTTGCTGTTCCGAAACACATACACACAACACAAGCACACCAAACAAACAGCAATCCACACACATACACCTCAAATCTTACACCTAACCCTAAACTAAACTGTACATACACCACTAACTATCTACTTACCTTAACCCAAACCCTAACCCTAAGGTCCATCACTATCGCACACTCACCTCACCTGTGCCCTAACCCTAACTCACATACCCTGCCCTAACCCTCACGTCCACACAATCGCATACTTACCTGACCCGTGCTCTAACCCTAACTCACCTAACGTGCCCTAACCCTCACGTCCACACAGTCGCACACTTACCTGAACCTGACCCATAACGTTCCACCACAGTGCTGAAAATAGCAAAGCGACAGAAACGGACAACCAAATTATTTCCCTGGGAAAAAAATTGGTTTTCTGCAGCTTCGCTATTTTCAGTGTTCTCTGAATAGGGTTCGATATTAGCACATTCGATGTTCTGAAACATCAATGTTCTAACATAGACCTATATAGATGAATAAGTGATCCTTATTTCTAAGATCACCAACCAGGAGAACTTATTTTGTCCCATTGTAAGAGTGTAACCATGTGTGTATGCATATGAGAGAGAGCATTTAGAGTACAGAAAACAGAACTCCCATACACACATTTAAGACGCACACTTTTTTATGTAGCCTTTAAGTTTTGTGTTTCAAATGAGAAATAGCTCTCAACCAGTCAGGGACAAATTCAGAAGTAATCAGGGACAGTTGTAAAATATTAGTACTATTAACTAGAGGCATTGACAGAATAAGAGAATGTGAGTTAATATCCATTTTCTGAAGTAAAATAAGTCTGTAATGCTCTAATTATTGTCATTATTTATTAAGTGTAATTCACCACTTTTTCTCCAAAAGTCAACAGTTTTAGGAGGGATTAAAAGGGACAGAGCTAAATTTTGAGTCAAAATCAGGAGAAGTTGAGAGGTATGATAAGAAGCCATCTTTCAGCTTATGCAGTGGCCATTGTTAAGAGATGACATGTCTACAGAGGATGAGCTAACAAATGATTTTATGAAGATCTACACTTTTTTGTTATATTAACTGGTTTTGAATCAGCATTGTTTTAAAAAGAAAAATTAATTGATCCTGTAATTAGAACTTTGTAGGATGCTGTTCCAATGTACCTTAATGCATTTAGGCATTCTGATCTTACTTTGGTAAAAACTTAGTTATACCCAAGAAATGATCTGTACTGAAGTCATATCAATAGGTATCCACTGCACCAAGTAAAGTGCTTGTTCTGTCCTACACAAATGATGCTTTAGTCACAGATTAGTTTCTTTCAGTGGTTGTCAATTGTTTTATGTTTTCATTTTGCAGAGCAGATGCTTATTACTTAGAATTAGGACACTAATAAACCAGACAACTAAATTTGCTACTTAATTGTTCTGCCATGCTTGCCATTGTGAGTTATAAAGACTGACTTCCACTTAAATGCAAGTACTTATTATGGATTGGAATGCCAAAAGAAATTATTAACATGGCAATTGTTCCAGCAATCCATGTTGACATTTTAAAGGCCGTAACCAGTATAACATTACAGCTTAGAAATTCTAGTCTGTGCTACCAAAGATAAAAACAAAATACAGAATTGTATTAATGCCTACATTATCCAGTGCAGGAAGTATTTTTGCATTATTAAGTAGTGTATTATTTACTGTTTCGGTATTGCAGGTGATTCTTATTGGTAACACTAATGTGTGGGGGTTCTCCTTAGTAAGATTTTGCAACCTCCTGAAGTATTCGCTTCCATTTAATGTTGGCAATAATGTTAGTAAGATTTTGTACACTCTTGAAGTATTCACTTCCATTTAATGCTGGCAATAATGTACCAGCTGTTTGCCTTGACAGCACTGAAAGGTACATATGTAAATTCCAACCATGCATACTAGCTTATAGTTTCATTTTAATAACTTGAGAATTTTTCACCATATGTGGTATATTTAATATTTAAAAACATAATCTTTTCTTTTTATATGATCAGATTTTTTTGTTATTTCTTTGTAACATGGGACATATGCTGTCAGTGTAAGTGACGTATTCCAGTACAAGTTCTATCTGTAAAGTAGAGTTTAACCAACGTCTTTTGAAATCTGTCCCTTAGTAAAACTCCTCCTTTGATTGCGTGTATTATCTTTGCTTACTGTATCTCCTATTAGCTTTGTGCTCTCAGTGTTTTGCATGACTACTTCCTTACTTTTTTACATTGCCTTCACATTCCCTGCACCAAAATCATGTAAGGTTTTGAAGCTGCCTAAGCCATATTTGGTGTTCTTATATCCACCATCTCAGAGAAGGGGTGTTCATTTATCAGTTACAGTGTACTGCTCTTGTTGTGTAATGTGCTTCTGCCTTACTTGTACACACTTAATAAAATGTACAACTATGCATCTCTTACAGTGACATCAACACCACTTCCCTCCTCTTCCTATGTAGCCGTCTGGATACCAGTCTTGTATAAATCTGTCTCGTTTTCCCGAATGCTGATTTGTGAACATTTCTTCATTAATAACTGCCCAGTTGTAGCAGTGGCCCTGGACGTTATGTTATTATAGCTTTGTTCATCTGCTTTATCAGACAAATGACTAAAAATTGTAGTGATATGTAGTTGTGCTATTTCGCTTAGTCCACATTAATAATTCATTTATTCTCTGATTACTCACCTAATCAATCGCAGGGGTGTAGGGAAGCAATGGCCTATCCCAGGACTGTGTGCACAAGGTATAGGATCACATCCTGCATGGGATGGCAATCCACACAGGATGTATCCATACACACGGATTTACTTTTGCACTGCACATACACAGATACAGACATTATGAGGAATGAAAATTAACCTATAGCACACCTTTGGGATGTGAAAGAAAATTGAAGCACCTGTGGAGAATCCATGCAGGCTCTGGGAGGACATGCAGATTCTGCTCAGAAGGCATCTCTGCCAAGCCTTGAAGTGGGTAACCAAGAGCTGTGTGGCAGCAATGCTTACCTTTGCCCTATGGATAATGTATTTGTAAAATTGCCATGGGCAGTGGTATGGAAATTTTTTAATCTACTAGCCCTACACCGTGCAGTCTCACCAAAAAGAAGAAGAAGCAGAGTACAGTAAAGACTTTCAATTTGTTTACATTTATTGATAAAGACTTACAGTTAGATGATAATGGATCTGCTGTGGTTAGGCAGTTCTCAGGAATAATTGATTTAATTTTGTAGGTGCATTATGTAGGTCTGTTAAAATGGTGATTCTCTATAGAAACCCTTAGTAAGAGCTATACTTGAATATTACCTTCATCCCTTTCTTGAATAAACATCTTTGCAAAAATTCAGCCATACGATGCAGAAGGGATTGGCAAAGAAAATAACCTTGCCAAAGGATTAGCAGTGTAAAGGAACCTTGCCTATGAAAAAATGCATCCTTTTTTCACTCTACTCTAAACTCATACAGACTAATAAGGGTGAATGTCCATAGTGTTCGTTGGACAGGATGACCTTGTTCTTTTTGAGTCATTATTACTGTCCATTTGGTAAACATAAGATCCTGAATCTGCTCATTAAATTTTACAGTTATGTAAAAGGTGCTTCATGACCATCCCAGATCTGGAATAAACTGTTGCTAAATATGAAACAGAATAAAAGCCTATAATAATTTAATTACACAAATACCCAAGAAAAAATGTAAGTTGGCTAAGATTGCTTACAAGTTCCTCAAGGCACTGTGTTCTTAATATGTATTATTCACTATGCACCATTCAGAGATTACAAGTGTGCATTGATGTGACAGCAGGACCTTTTATACAACAGTGGCCACTAAGTGGACTAAACTGTGTCTCATAGTGACTTATGGTATAATGACCAAACACAAAATGTTCACAATCTGGACTGCAACTTTTTTTTTTTTTTGTGGGAGTGGGGCCAAAGACAAAATCTTTTGCAAGCATTATGTCTGAATGGAGAATGCTTTTAACTCCTATACCTTTATATGGTTAGATGTTAGATTCACATATAACAAAATGACAGCTTTATCAGCCACTAGACAGAAGAACAAGAAAGTTTTTCCTTTGGAACTTCGATAATTCCAACAGTAACTTCTGTTAAAATGTGTGTTATCTGCTGCGGGAGCTGTCTGTCTATCCCTTGACCAGATGTGCTGACATTTGGTTAAATGTCAGTGTAACCAAAATACATCTTACATCTCACTTAAAGATTCGGTAATCATCATTGATTATTGTTTGTCAGCCAATAGGAAGTATCAAGTGACTTATCTTGTTTCTGGGTTTGCATTATGATATTTCACCTTTTCTTTGAAATATAGTCCCTTAAAGCCCATATATATGCCTGACAGTAGAGTAGTTGTTTTAGGATTGACCAGCTGTGAGGTCAGTATATGTTGAGACTTAGTCCTCAGATTGACATTGTATAATCAGAGTTTGGAATATTATAGTCATCAACTATAGATGGTTTACAGTGTTTTAGTAGCTGAGGACTGTGTATTAAGACTGCATCAGTATCTATTCATTCCAGTGAGGCAGCGGGCAATCAGTAACCAAAGGCTATTTAGTTAAAAAGTGTCCTTATCCCTGCAGTGCAATTTGTAGATTTTTTTTTAACTAAGCTTATTACCAAATAAGGTCATCAAGTAGCTCAGCTACAACACCCAATACTCTGTAAGACTAGAAGTCTCTCACGTTAAGTAAACGTTCTCTGCATATCCATGGCAAAAATTTGGGATTATTCATCCATTCATCCAGACTGGTTTTAAAGGTTACTAGGGGAGTATACTGCTTGATAGGTAAGGGTAGCCTGACTCAGAAATGGGTGATATATTGGGTTAGGTATTTGTCACACCATTTGGTGGTGTTAATAGTAACATAGGCTTAGCCATACATTACCAGAAGCTGTCTATGTGAATACAGTAAGTGGAACTCTTTAACTTTTGTACAGGAAGTCCCACATTACTAAGAAAACGTCTTGGTTTGATAACTGCATTGTTGGGAACACTTAGCGATACTAAGTTGTTTGTGTTGTAGCATTCCCTGGGTCTGAGTTGTAAGGTGTGTTGTGTGTAGCATCACATTGTATTTATTGAATTTTGGTTGACTTTTTATTCTATATCATCCCAGACTTTTTGAAATAGTCTTGGATAATTAAACATTACTAATTAATTCAGGGCTCCAATCAGTTGATTTTCATGTTAATGTTTACATTTCAGAGCTTTTTGTCCATCGGTCTTTGCTGCCATTGCTTTATCAGATGCTGTCTCTTCTTTTCTAGCTGTGTGAATTTTGTAGTTACATAAACTTAGCTGTGTATGTATTGGCTGCCTACATCTTCTGAGATTTCCTTTCTCTGTGGCTTTGTTTTCACAGATTAAGATGCACAGGTTCTCTACTTACACAGTAAATCTTGGAAGACCATTCTAGATGATCACAGACAGGGCTGTAACTGTATCACTTGGTGTGGTATTCTGTTAGTTATTAAAGTCATTTGACAGGGATAGTACAATTTTTTTTCTGTGATCACCTGACACCAGTTTCTTGCCCCTTACTGTAGTTGTTTTTGCGAGGTGACAGACTTTCGTGTTTTACTTATATCCAGCACATTTCTTTAACTCTTGCTTTAGTTTGCTTAGTCCTAATTTCTTGTATCATTCCCATCATTAAATCAGTTCCTACTTTGAAGCCTCACAATGCTTAATGAGATTGTACGTCTCCCCAGGTTTCCTATTTATCATGGTTTAATAAAGAGATTTTAATTTTCTCGTTTTCTTTTTAATAAAGTAATTTGATGTGATTGATGGGAACAGTAGTGTGTGAATGTCTTCGCTTTCACTTGATGACAGAAAAATGCAAACATTCAAAAAATGTAAATGGATGAATGTGCAGTGATGGGATTTGAATGGAGTGTCAACACTACAGCAGTGGTCTGTGGATGTTAAAGAATTCTTTGTTTGAATGCTAAAGATGTAAACAGAATACCCAAAGAACTGAAATTTGGCCAGCGGCATTCATACTTCTCGATTTTTTGAAGGGTAAATAAGATTACAGGTAGTTGGTGTTAACAGTATTGAATGGTTGCATGCTTAGTGGGTCACCATTTTCTGTATGCTCATAGGTCATCTTGATGCTGATTAAGCAGGAGGTGGTTGAACTGTGAAATAGAATCAAGGAATTAGGTGGCCAAGCATCAGAGTAGCAGCTGGTTACAGTAGAAGATGAGGCACACAGGAAAAAAATAGGCTGATTGGAGTGTTGGAAGGTAAGGAAGGACTGAGTTTATTGGAATATTGGAAAACTAAGATGGGGCAAGTTTTTATGACATCATCATTGGGAGAAGAGACATTATGCTGATTGTCTTTGATAGCATCAGAGAGGCTATGCTAGTTGAAAGTAGAGCAATGTGGAAAAAGGATATCCGTATCGTTGCACTGGTAGTAGGAACAACTAAGCTACTAAAAATAATTTACAGGGTATACTTATATGTAGGTAATTCCTTATGGACTACAGAAAGAGGCAAAGTCAGGTCCTGAGGAAAGTGCTATTTGTAAATATCAAAGACTGAAGCAAAACTGATTTCATTTACTTTAACTGCGCCTTGACATAGGAATGTGGTCCATTCCTAGCACAGTATTAAAAATTCTAAAGATTTCAAGAAATATAGCAGATATAAACCTAGGTTTACTTTGATTCAATTTATGATGACATACTTGCAGAAGGTAGTGTTGCGGTAGTTATGGTAGTGGGAGAGAAAATTTGCTGTTGCAGGCTGAATGGTGCATATAAGTCATGAATACTCTTGATACAACTTTTCAGCAGGAACTGCTGTTTACGTATGCTATTAAGGGGTGTAAGAGATTAAACTGATTTTTTTTTGTGGACTGAATACTGACTTATGCTAATTTTGAGTAAGCAATGGTCAAGTTGAAGTAGAGGCCAGTACTTGCTTTATGCAAACCAATGAAGAGTGAGTATATTGGATTGCTGAATCAGGACGACTCAGCTAGTTTGGTGACAATGGAAAGAAATGTGAGATCCAGCAGTAACCGAATGGAAAAGGGAGAGTGTTTTTGTGTACTGCAGCAGGAAAGAGATGGTACAAGAGGTTTTACATTGCTGACTCTGGCCTGTTATAGAAAGAAATATTGAACAATGTTTTATAACTTTAACCACTTTGTAGAGGTGACTAATTTATTGTAGATGTGACCTAGAGATTCTGATACTGAGGAATAAAATGAACTGTTAGAATTAGTGCAACTGAAGTGCAAAAACACCGTACTTAAGACTAGTGCACTAATTTATTTTCTTTACACTTTAAATAGCTTCGGAGCTAGTGCTTTATAGCTTAGGATACCTGGTAATTATTGTGACAGCCCATCTATTTATAATGGATTAATAAAGTATCTTTAATACATGGGAAAAGTCTGTTTTGATGTAAACACAAAAAAGATCTGCAAAATAGGAAGTCTCCAATTGGATCTAAGCTGGGTCTATGGATATAACCGTGAAGGTTAATGGTGCAGAATGTTAGGTTGTATCTGTGTTATATTTAAGCAATAACTGACGAGTGGGTGTGGTATAGGTTCATAGATTGGTACTAGGCTATCGGCCCTAGGGTCTATACAAACCTAACAATAACAATTCCCTGGATATTTCTTCCCACAATATTTACTTCCCTGGAACCCGGGGTGAATTTCCTATCTTCCATAGTATATTGAAGATTTACCCACAGATGGTGTGGTTTGATCCCGAGGGTGAACCCCAAGTGATTAAACAAAGCCAGCCATCGGTAAATCTTCAATATACCCACACCCACAAGTCAGTTATTGCTATTATACTATGACATTATTTACGAAAGAACTTATTTACTTTTCTTAAATAATGTCTTTGTATTACAGCGATGTGGTATTCCACAGTATTGTTTCCACATTCTTCCACTTTGTTGATGTACTGTGCATGTGTATGGGACTTATGTTCCCATGCTTATGCAGTACATCAGTGCTTTGGAAAGCAAGCAACAGAGAAAAGAAGATCTCCTTTGCTTTTTAGAGTTTTGTTGTTTTTTTTTTTTTGGGGAAAAAAACCTGTAAAATCTGGACAGTTTAGAAGTACGAGAGAGACAGGGCAAATCAGGAATCAGGTATATTTATTTAGTTTTGCAGAACTTACCCGATTATCCTTGTATTTTCTCTGCCCTCCATATGTACCTCTTGACCTCTTAGCTCAAGAAATGTGCAAAGCCTTAAATAAGGGGGGGGGGGCAGATGTCCCTATTGTAAATGTTGCTCTTCTAAACTTCCATAGCGTATACTAATAGAAGAAAGTCCAGTTGCACTTCAGTGGCCAGACTTTTTTCTGTTGGTATATGCACGATTTTACAACGGTCACTCTGTCAACATGCACGTTTTTGAATACTAACGAACTACCAGTGTATAATTATTTTCATGTTCTGCTGGAAGTCATCTCTTCTATCACGTTAGATTTTTTTCTGTTTGCATTATAGTAAGTTGTGAGAAATACAATCAAAGGGTTTGAAGAGTGGAAACTAATCTGTAACATAGTTACTTTTTTTTTTTTTTTTTTTTATGGTGTTCATAACTGAAGGTGCTGTACATCCACTGCACAGATGTTATTGATGCAGCAACGGTGGTGTTTAGTATAAGCAATACATATGCTCAAAGTCAGTAGAAGTGAAAGATTAACAGAAACCAGATTTGACACCAGTATGACTTGCTATAATGCTGTTTCCTTGGAATGATTACCTTTATACTACTCAAGTGTGACATGGACAAATTTAATAAAGCGAATGCTAAAGTTATGGAAGCTTTTATTTCTGATAGAAGTTATCAGAGCTGTTTCACTTAGATTTCTTGCAATCGGATGTTTGATAGTGTAATGAGAAATCATTAGTCTTTTAGGGTTCTGATGAGCCAGCTGGCTGGAATGTTTGACAATATGAGTGGTACAATGGACTGGCAAGTTGAATATACTGGAAGATGTGAGACTGAAAGGTGAATGGGCTGTCAGTGGAGTAAACGCTGTATGTGATATGTTCCTTTGATAAGAGAAATCTGTTGTGATGAATGGTGCTATAAAAACACTCTAACCTTCTAGGAGAAAGATGATGAAAAGGAATTTTGAAGATATAATACTTCAAGTAGAGTAGACTGATAAGGGAGACAGGAAAGTGTTTAGAGCATTATTTTTCTAAGGATAATATGTCAGATATAAATTCATGTATTTTAATATGGGATTTAAAGGCTGTTGGATAGAAATACCTCCCATAAGTGGCCATCACAATAAGATCCATTTGCTAAAAAGAGGAAAATGGAACTAAAGTGTTTTAGAAACTCTGGGGAATAGTATACATAGTATAAATATGTGTAAAGTTTAATAAAAAGGGGAAACTGAAGACGGGGCACCATAAAAAGGAATGCTATTGTTTTGGTAAGATACATGAATTTATTTGTGTGGTATTGTATAAGATAATATAATAAAGCACAATATAAGTTCATGGATATGATTGTATGACCTTATGTTGTATTCTAAATGGAAATATCCTGTTTAGAAGATATATATGAAACATATAATGCTAGGTAGTTTAGTAGGACTCGAGCCAAAATAGGATAATATCAGGATAATGACTGTGGTATTGGTAAAATGAGCTGAATTAAGGTATTTGTGATAAGTGTAGGTTCTATGTAATGACTATACATGATATATATATCAATATATCTATATGGATCTATGTTGTTAAATTGAAGGTACGGTTCATCGAACCGTACTTTGCTGAACTCACTTCCGCAATAGTGCATTCCATCGAAAATGCACTTTCGCGGAATAAAAAAATAAAAACTAAATAAAAAAATAACACACTACACAGTATTATGCAGGGGGGCAAGGCCCCCTGCACCCCCCAAGTGGGGGGCTGTGCCCCTCCCACCCCCCTACTTTAATAGTCTCACTTTGAGATCGCACTACAGTGGGGAAAGGGAAAATTCCCTTATCCCCACTATACTACAGTCTCAACAAGAGATTACTTAGTTGTACATCAGCAGTATACATTGATGTACAACTAATGCTACATGCAAATGGCATGTGTTCTTTTTTTGTTTTCTTTAGCGAAAGTGCATTTTCGACAAAATGCACTTTCGCTAATGTAATTTCGACAAAGTACGGTTCAATGAACCGTACTGTCGACAAAACAAATTGGACCCATCTATATATATATATATATATATATATATATATATATATATATTTATATGGATTTACTTCATGTGACCTAACTTCCATTTGCCTGAAATGCATTTGACTGAGACCAAATTACCTAAACTTCACTTCACCTAAAACTCATTTCACTGACAATGAGTACTGGCAAGTAAAAGGTATATGTCCTTTTCCCCACTGTAGTGTGACCCTGGAGTTAGAATATATAGTTAGGGGTGTGTGTGGGGGGCACACAGTAGTTTGGTTTTACTGAACAATATAAAAGTAAACCAGAGATTATAAAATCAAACTAGGTGGTGACTGTGTCCCCCCACACCCCCCTAACTATATATTCTAACTCCATGGTCACACTACAGTGGAGGAAAAGGCATATACCTTTTACTTGCCTTACGGTGCTCTACAGACTGCCAATGTTCATTGTCAGTGAAATGAGTTGTAGGTGAAGTGAAATTTAGGTGATTTGGTCTCAGTCAAATGAATGTCAGGCAAATGGAAGTTAGCTTAATGAAGTAGACCCATATATCTATATCTATAGGCAATACAGACATTGTCAACTCACAGCAGGAGGTTCTCCAGTTTGATTCTGGGCTGAGTGCCCTCTGTGTGAAGGTTGCATGTCCTCCCTTTGTTTGCATGGGTTTCCTCCTCCATTCCAAAGACATACAGTACTTAGACTGGACACTCTAAATTGATCATAGGAGTGAGTTTAAGGTATGGAAGAACAACTGGGGTAGGGATAGCCACCGGGCAGTGTAAACATTAGCTCTAGTAGTGGGATCTACTTTGACCCATCTAATTTACACTTTTTTTGCACACAATTTCTCCGGAAATGCACTTTCACAAAACTACAGTTCACCGAGATTGTTGTTGTTGGAGATTGCGATACAGTGGGGATAAGGGAATTTTCCCTTTGACCCACTGTAGTGCGATCTTGGAGTTGGTATATATTAGTAGTGGGGGTTAGGGGGGGTGCTGTGTAAACATGCACTTTCATGAAACCGGACTAGCAAAACTTAGTTTTGCTGAAGTGTAAATTCAGTGGGTCAAATTACACCTCTGAATTGTAAATTCAATGGGTCAAAGTACATCTTTGAAATGACATCCTAACCCCATGTGCAAAAATGGGAAAAAGAGGGTGTGGATGGATGAATCTGTGGTGTGTGTGTGTGTGTGTGTGTGTGTGTGTACATGTATGTGTACATGTATGTATATATATATATATATATATATATATATATATATATATATATATGTATATATATATATATATATATATACATGTTTATTGCTATATCAATCTATATATCTATAGCTATATATCTATATATATCTATAGCTATATCTATATATAATATATATATATATATATATATATGTATATATATATATATATATAGAGAGAGAGAGAGAGAGATAAAATAATACTATGCTTAAAGATCAATAAGAAAGGTTTTTCAAAAAAAGGTCATTGTTACAGTAGTTGTTATATTTCTGGGATCAGATTTATTTTCTACATAATTAAATCTGTGGAAAGAAGAGATTCCTTTTGTGTGTCTGTTGCTTAGCTACTCTGATATCTATCTCCTGGTCTTCAGGCTTCAGCCAAACACGTAATCTTTTGTTTTTACCTATTTGCTCAGCATTGCTGTTTCTCAACTCTTACCCAAAGCTTTTTGTCTACAGTCAGTATGTTGTTTACATTGCAGTGCTCACACATTAGTAAAATCTCCAACACCACATATCAGTAGATGGGGCCATTTAATAGGAAGCCGTGTATCAGATGAAATCTTGCAAGGAATAGTTGACTTGGCTGTCTTTAGGGATTAGAATCTTTGCCTCAAGGTATCCCATGAGATTTAATGTGTTTTTCAAATTTCTTCCTATGTAATACTTTATTTTTGCAACTGTACACTGTATGTATTCCTTTAGGCAGATTGTGCTTTACCTAAGTGGCAGTGACAGCCCTTACAGAATGATATCAGAGATGCTTCAGTAAAATCTAGTGTCTACGTTTGCAAAATTCATTGTCTTTTGTTTATTTTCTTGTTCTGCTAGACTTCTGTCAAATCTTTGTCAGACTCATATAGTAATAGATTTTACTTATTTTGTATGTTTGATATTTAATAATGCAAATAGCAAGCTGATCTTTCAGGGACCCTTTTCAGCCATGACTTATGCCCAAGGGGAAAACAGTAGCCTATGTAAAGATACTATCATACACATACTCATGCGCATACAGTGCATTCATAAAGGATGTATTGTTTACAATGTAAGATATGAGGTAGTTACAGGATATAATAGTCTTTAGTACAGTAGAGCAATTGAAATATTTATGTAGCTTATTATTAAAAAGAAGTTCAACATCTACATTTTGGTTGCATCACATAGTTGCATGCACGTAGCTCCTGTAAGAGTGATAGCTGTATTCCTTATACTGGACCTGCAGCATTGTAACAGTGTAACACAGTTTAACATGCCATAGTAAATGAATATTTGTCATTGTTTTGTGCAGGTTCAACAAAAGTCTATGTTCACACACATCCATCCATCCACATCCCCTTTTACCATTTTTGCACATGGGGTCGAGGTGTCACTTTAGCAGTGACAATCTTCTAGAGCCAAGGTTTACACTGCTGGGTGACTAGCCGTGCTGTGGTAGTTCTTCCACAACTATGGCCAATGTAGAGTATCCAGTCCACCTACTGCATGTCTTTAGAATGTGGGAGGAAACCCATGCAAACACAGGAAGGTCATGCAGACTCTGCCTAGGAGACAACCCAGCCAAGACTCGATCTGGCGAACCTCTTGCTTGTGAGGCAACAGTGCCACCCGCTACACCACTATACATACAGACAAAGAGCAGAATGTTCTGTGATATCGACTGCATGGGAATTTGAATTCATTATTCCAAACCCACAGGACTATTTATCGCGGTATAACACTGTATAATAACATAGATCAGAGATTGTTATCTCCTGTTCTCTGTAGGGTTGCCACCTTTTCAAATGCCCAAAGTGGGACATTTTTGGTACAAATGTCAGATTTTGCAGGTCAAAACATACCCATGGCCAGTACAAAGGACATGATTTTACTTTTTGGCCTAAATAAAAGCTTATTCTTGTTGCATTTTAGTTGATTATTCTATTTCTTATAACATATAGGTGTTTTAGATACAGAATAACTGTTTTATGCAACTATTACATGAAATGTAGGAAATAATTTTGTCCTAAAATCTCAGGACATTTGCCATTTTTTCCATTTTTATGCAGGACACAACTGCCTAAAGAGGGACTGTCCCTCGCAAAGTGGGACAGGTGGTAACCCTAGTTCTATGACATGCAGCTTTTTTAAAGATGGTTAATGTGTAATAGAAGTTGCATGTGATGAGAGTACCTCTCACAGTATGATTGAAGTGATGGCTTTTTTTGACTGGACGGAGAGCTGTAATGTTATGTGTGACATGAATGCTAATTTGCCTTTACATTTAGCACTTTATACTTACTTGTAAATGTTGGAAGATGGGAATGTTTGTTTAATGTTAGAGTAACTTATGCCAGTAGGTGAGATGCTGCTCAGACGTAGCTAGTCAGTAGCATGAAGGTTATGGATTGTTCTATTAAGTAATTGCCCCCCCCCCCTCATACACACACACACACACACACACACACACACACACACACACACATACACACGCAATAAATTGCAGAGAGTAAGTATTTGGAATTCAAATTGGTGGCCCAGCATTTTGCAGCATTTTAAAAAGTGTAATTTGCTCAGGAGGATGCAGAAAACCTGATCTAGCCTGTGTTTGAATAGTAGTGGCTTTGGTTTCTAAGTGTCAGACAGCAGTATTCTATTAGTTGGAATGAATTTATGGGTCTGGTTTGCCAGAACCTGCAGGGTACCAATATCTCCTTTTCGTTGGATCCTTGAGATTCTCATGTAAGAAACCTGGAGGCAGCCTTAGCAGAATTTCAGTTATCTGCTGAGTATAGTTCCAGGACTGTTGACTTGGGGTTGGGGTGGACAATGTCTTTGCCAATAATTGAAACCCTAGATGGTCAGATGCAGGCCACCCCCAACAAAGCAGCTTGGTCTGTAAATCATTTCCTCCTATGCTGACAAATATTGGACCCCTTTTGAATGACAACAAAAGCTAATCCATTTATTGAAGTCAGTTATTTTTTGCTCATAGGCGTCACCCATTGAGAAGGTAGAATGCTGCTCACTGCTAGGTTCATACCTGCCTTGGACACATAGTCTGAGAACTTCATCATGTCTCTCTTCATACAGTCCAGGATCTGTCAGATCATGTAAGCACTAAATGTCATTGACACCGGCATGAACTATGACAGAGTCATACTGCTACTTGTTGTTCAAGGACTTGAGTGCATGCATGATCTGATGGATCCTGGCACCAGACAAGCAACGAACCGCCACTCTCCCCCTTCTCGGCTGGTAAGAGGCACATGTATATGTCTTACAATGCAGTCACATGTAACAACAATGGTTGGGTCGATGCCTGCCTTACAGGCTCAGCATCTGTGGGTTTGGGACTCCTTGTGCTATGTGAGGAACTAGTCTTAACGTGCTGAGTGTGCTTTGAGCCTGTGTTATTTTAAATTGTAGATTTAACTCACTGAAGCCTATAATGCCATTTATGTATATTTCCAGTTCACATCCTTAACTCCTTATGACATCCAGACTTTTTTTGGGCCTGGCTTCTTTAACCAAGTGACTTATCAGCTTAGTAGGCAGTAGTAGAAATTGCAGAGAGTTTATTAACAAGGTGATATTAACATTATTTATCTAGTATGTCCTACAGTAGAGAAATACGTCAGTTAACTTGTCACTTATTATTCATATTTTCATATTTATGTTAATATTTTCATAACTAAGAGGACTACCTGTTATTGAGGGGCATGGTGAGAAACAGGAAACTTCATTGTCAATGTACATTTTCATATCACACTGTACCTGAGATATTGCTTGTTGTTTGGAAATTATGAAAATAAACAATATTTCCATGTGTATTTAATTCTTCAAAAACCAAGTTACTTACAGACTGTTGCATGACATCAGGTGAAACCTAGATATTCCTGATTAAATCTGTCTGATATTTGCACTGTAAGTTGCATATCTTTAGTTATATTCAGGACTATTTATAGTAATAATTATACAATTAAGCATATGTCTTCATTTTTCTGTAAATATCTCAATAAACATGTACTCATGAAGACATTTCTTGGTGTCATGTGAAAGCTTGTGACTGGTTAACAACAATGTTCTAACAATGTCTAGGTAGTACAATTTCCAAGATATCGCAGTTTCTATGTGAAAGTTTAATGAAAATATAATTAGGGGGTTGTGTGTATTATAATATATTGTAGCATTTATGGAAAAACTAAAAATGTACTGACTGTTATCACTGTAAATTATACTTCTTACAGATTATATTGCTGTTTGTACAGTTTTAATAGCTTTTAGTGTTCACAAAAGTTTTCTTTTTTTCTTTTTTCCTTTTTAAGTTTATTTTTCAGAAAATGCTCTGGAATTCAAGATGTATGTAGGCTTCTAGAAGTGTGACATTCCATGCCACATAGGTGTCAATAGGCTAAATTTACAATTTAAATTTTAAATTAATACAATTTTAAATTGTAGATGCCACCTTGCTGCCTTATTATTGGCAAATACATTGTCCACCCCCAAACTGAAGTCAACAGACTTGGGACTGTACTTGGCAAATAAGTGAAACTCTGCCAAGGCTGCTTCCAGGTTTCTTACATCGAAGCACTGTAGTTGTCCATTAATTTTCCAAGAAATGGAAGACTCTGTGGGTAATAATGCATTACAAGTTTCTAGAAAGTAACCCAGATCTGTTTATGGAAGTGTTTATATATATTTCTAAAGAGAAAGACAGATGTTGACTACATGACTGAAGCTGTGGATGTACAAGGTCAATTGGATGAGAATTGTATGCTTGCAAATTTAAAACATTATGAAAACAGTGGGATTAATAAGACTAACGGTGATGAAATTCATTCCATTGTAATGATAGTGTAGATATTACTGTATTAGAAGCTGAAGATTCTGCAGATCTGATCAGAAAAGATATTCTTGTAACTGGAGATTCAATTATTAGAGGAACTGATACTTATTTTTGCAGAGAAGATAAAGTCTTTCGGCTTTTCCCGGTTAGGGGTCACCACAGTGGAACTCCGGGAAGCTAATGAATGGCAGTGGATTTTACAGTGCCGAGTTGCCAGCCCGACACCTAACCTTCAAAGAAGGCACATCTATTCACGCACCTACCTGCATGTCTTTAAACGTCATACAACCATGGGGAGGACATGCAGACTCCACACACAAGGTGCTCAAGCCAAGAATCAAATGGGAGAACCTCTTGCTGTGTTGCAATAATGCTAACTGCCGCACCACCGCGGCCCTTATATTTGCAGAGAAGATAATAAATATTTAATAGTGTTATGCTTGCCAGGAGCAAAAATAGTAGATGTGAGACAAGCCTTGGAATGCCTTAATGTAAGGAAGTATGGATCTGTTTTTATTCAGGTAGGTACAAATGGTCTCATCTGCAAGGACTCTATGACTGTTACAAGGGAACTTATAGCCCTCTTAGATAGTATAGCTTGTACTAGTGTTAGGATGTATTTTTCACAAATCACATATAGAAAGGACAGTCAGGTTACTGTGAAGCAAAACATTTTGGTGAGGGGGGGGGGGGTAAATACCTACATGGAAAAAATGTCCACTTTTAAAAAATGGAAATGTGTAGAGCATCCAAGCCTTGTTTTGGGCACATGTGTTCAGACAGGATGGTGTGCATTTGTCAAGATCAGGGAAGAGAATTTTTGCAGCGGATATTTTGCAATTTTTGACAAACACTGGACAGGATTTTTCCAGGTCGAAAATTTAACAGTTCACAGATAGCAACATTTGATGCATTTCTGATGGTTGTTAATGCTAGAAGCATTAATAATGAAGTTTTTTTTTTTATTGGAAAATTTGCTACGCTTCCACATGATTGATGTTGTTATGTTTTGTGAAACATGGTTCAAGAACAATGACTGGAAACCAGTTCTGTCAGGGTATGACAGGTTTTACTGTAACAGACATTGTAAAAAAATCAGGTGGAGGTGTTATGACAGAAATTTAAGGTAGTTATGAGACCTGTGATTATTATATGTTCAGTGATAACACCAATACTATAGACTGTGCAACTGTGAAAATAAAGACAACCATGGAACATATAACAGTTGTTGGAGTATATGGACTACCAAAGTCAAGTGCTGATGACCTAGAGGAATTCATACATTTCTTGCATGAAACACAGGAGGGAAGAATAATATTAGCTGGGGACTTAAATTTACCAGAGACAGACAGGAATAATGCTGATTCAACAACATTAGTAAGGAAATTATTCATAAAGTATGTTCAGGAACAACAATTGCTTCAGATTGACAAATAAATCTACCAGGGAATGGAACATACTAGACATTGTTTGTGTTCCTAAAGAAATTATTGTTATTTCAACTCAAGTTTTGCCACCGTTGATGTGCAGTGATCATGGGACTATAAAGGTAAATTTGTTGCTAGATAATTCTACTTATCTGAAATCTAAACCAATGCGCAGAAGGTTAATTACAGATTATATGGAAGCAAAGCAGTCAATATGTAAAACTAACTGCAGGGATGTGTTCAGTGGAAAAACTCCAGATAGAATGTGGAAAATTTTGAAATAGAAATTGTTTGAGTGCAAAAAAATCAAAAAACTGTTTAACATCAGGATCTTGGCATACAGTGTCAGGGAGATATACTTCCATAAGAACCAGATTAAGGTGAGAGACAAAAAATATAAGAAGTGGAAGAGAGGTCAAACTAATACTTTGAAAACTGAAACAAACAAGCTGGACAAACAAATTAAGCACAGTGTGAGACAAGATCAAGTAAAATTTGAAGAAAATTTATATAAAGATATTGAGCATAATAGGAAGCCATTTTATAGATACATAAGATGTAGAAGGAGAAAAGACATACAACTTGATAAACTGTGTGTAGATTCTAAAATTTATTTTTAGACACAACAGATTATAGATAAATTTACAAAATCTTATGTAAAACAGTTTAGTTCCACAAAGGTGGTAATAAGTCATCCTAGTGACATCCAGGTAACCTCAGATACTGGAATCAAAATATTATATTGAGAAAGAACTGAGCAAACTGGATCCAAACAAAGATCAGGGATGAGAAGGAATTAGTAACAATGACCTGAGAACACTTTAGCTAGAACTTACAGTACCATTATATCTATTATTTACTAGCACATATAAATATGGGGAGATTCCTCAAGATTAGAGACATGTGCTTATTTAACCTGTCTTTAAGGGAAAGGGGAGTAGGACAAACACAGAGTCAAGCAGACCGTTAAGTCTACTTTCATGTTGTGGAAAAATAATGGAGAAGGTAATATTGCATAAGTTGTTGTCAGAAGTGGATAGGTTGGAACATAAAACCATATATCAGCATGCGTATGTTGAAAGTGGATCTATTACCACCTGTACCATGATGTTCTATAACAATATAATAACAGCTATGAATGAAAAAATGTGCTGTAATGTAATTTATATAGATTTACCTTCAGCATTTGACAGGGTCATGCACAAAAAACTGATCAATAAATTAGAACAAGTAGGTATTGATGTGCTCTTGGTAAGATGGATAGCTGCATGGCTTACAAATAGGACATAGCATGTATCATACAGCAATTGGACAAGTAAAATTATTGGTTTCAGTCAGGGTGTTCCACAGGGCTCTGTCCTAGGTCCTTACTTGTTTAGACTGTATCTTTCAGACCTAACTTTTTCATGTGAGGTGTTCTACAGTCTATATGCAGATGACACGAAATTGGGTAAACTAATTACATGTGTTACACATAAGACACGTCTGCAAAAGAAGTTGACTAAATTGACCATTTGGACGCAGGAGAATAATATTTATTTAGTCATTTATTTACTTTGTTTACCAGGATAGTCCGACTGGGTGGTAGCCCATTTTCAGTGGAAGCCCGGGGAGAAAAGCTCCAGTACTTATCAAACAATAACTGGAGTTTATATAATATGTAAAATATTTACAGTACAAAGAAATTTACAGAGAGTAATATTTGGAAGCTTTTACAAAATCACAGAGCTATATTTAGGTTTTACAAGAACACAGAAGTGGAGAGAAGCTATTAGGCGAGTGTTTTCTAGAGTAACTGATGAGAAAACATTTAATAAGGTACACTTTGTGTACAGAGGATTGATTGACTTTTTGTGACATATATTAGATAGGGACTGAATATATGAGGATAGTTAGTCCTGAGAAGAGTGAAGTATAGGTTCACAGTGTTATCCTGTAAGTATAAGATTCTAGGAAGGGTAAACAAGTTAGAAGGGGATAGAAGGTAGTCAGAGAAGTAGAGCAAGTAAAACAAAAGAAAACTTAGGGATTGGAGGGACTATAGAGTTGAGGAGAAGAGAATTAATTAGGATAGTGAGGGTAAATAGAGAGTGGCCATTTAGACATAAAGTAGGAAGTGAGAGGGGAGAGAAAGAGGAGGTAGAGGTTGTCAACCAGAGCTTGAGCAAGTGACGATCCAGTTGTTACCTAGGAACTTTTTTAGTAGTTTTTTTGAAGTGAAATGTATCACTGAGTCACCAGCTCTGTTGTGGGATTTGGTAACTTGCAGAAGGGATTTGGTGGAAGATCGGAGACTACAATTATTGGAGTAGAGCTGAAGCGTGATCTGCAGGGCGAACGTTTTATCGGGTTGGTGAATCAGATCATGAGCAAAGGAAAGTTCCGTATGTGTTAGTTGGTGAGTGCAGTTGCTGTAAGGTAGAGCAGTGGTATGTTCAGTGGGGTGAGTTGGTAGCGAATTTTGTGATTTTATTGTAACAGATTTCTTACTTAGATAGTTCTGTCTTACTTAGATTTTTAAGGATGGGAGACGCATATAGAAGGGTAGAGAGAAGATGGGTTCTGGCTATGTTTTATCTTGTGGAATTTGTAAGGAAAGTCTTTATTCTGCATAGAGAACCTATAAATACAGCAAAAACTAAGCATATGATATTTGGGAGGCATAAATTGAAAGGTGAATATTTAATACAGCACACAGTGATTTAAACTGTAGATTCATTTAAGGACCTGGGAATACAGGTAGATCCAGCTTTGAGTTTTTCTAATCATATCAGCCAATTGGTTAAAGATAGTTAAAGAACTATAGGTTGTATAACAAGATTTATAAAGTCTAGGAAATCAAAAATGATGATGTCTGTGTGTTAGTTACATTATATCCAAACTTGAATATGGAGTAATAATATGGAAACCTTATAAGAAAACAAACATGAGTAAACTGGAAAGAATACAACAGAAATATACCAAGGGCATCCGTGGCTCATATGATCATAGATTCATAGGTGTTTACTTGGCTAATGACCACAAGGGCCTTTTCAAGCCTAGCCATGCGTACCAAATGTCTGACAAGTTCTGATACCCTTGATAAGTGTAACCATAGGACTGGGAGATGAACTATTTACAGGTTACCTGTGTCCATTAGAAACATAGGTGCCAAACGAGGGATGTATTTCTGGTTTCCCATCCAATTGTCCAAGTTGCACTTGAATTGGGTTAGGGAGGAGCTCTGTTTCACATGGATGGGGAGCCTGTTCCCTAGACAGGGTAGTCACTGGGATACATACCTATCTCTCCAGCAGGTCCTATTTTTATCACAGGCAAGGTTTAAATCTTTAGAATGGGTAATTCTGGTGCTGTTTGTTTTGTGAATATGCAGGAGGTCCATCAGAGTGGGGTCTGACAATTCCCTGCATGCCAGGCATAGATCTCCCCTCAAAAACCTAAAGGAGACAGAATATAGGAATAGGGCCTTGAGGCAGTGTGCATAGGACATTTTACTTATGCCCTGTATTCTTTTAGTGAGGAACCTCTATGGACGTTCCATCTGTTGGATATGCCTGCTTTAGGTACATACCAAAGGGGGCATTTGTACTCAATGATAAGTCTGATGAATGCCAAATACAGTGAAACAATGACTTCCTTGGACTTAGATGCCATATCTTTGTTTATAAGTTGCGCAACATAGAACAATTTCCTCACCACTGTAGACAGTGTTGGCCAAAGGCTAGATTACTATCTACATGTGTCCCTATGTTCTTGACTACTGGGTCAGCTCTAAGGAGGGTGTTGTCTGGATTGTGCCAGTAATTAAAAAAATGGTCTGTTGCCATGAATATGAACTTTCCTACTGTCTCTGTTACTGGTTTGGTGGATATGGGCATACTGAGGCAATGTAGAAATTGCCTCTTGTTTACTGACATCCAGTTAATTCTCAAACAAAATCATATGGTATGTGAGAGATGTATTTACACAATGTCACTGGAGGCAAAGCTCTCACATAAAAGTACTCCTAATCTCAATAAGGTTATCAGTAGTACACATGCTGCACCCATCTTGCAAAATTCAAAGCAGACATATAGAGCTGCATATGCTAATGCACTTACATGTAACCTTCCCAAACCACAAAGACTTCCTAGACGAAGTACACATAACAAATATCCTCATCAGCACCAAATGTGCTCTTTCAAAACAACACCCACATCAGCACATAGAGCTACATCTCATGGAGCCTCTACCTCTGAGGCCATAAGGCAAGTCACCACACAATCCAATATTCTAGTCATTGGAGACTCCATCATTAGACACACTGATGTCCCTCTCACCAGGCTGAGTAAGGAGAAAGTTGCGGTCAGTTGTTTATCAGGGGCTAGAATCTGTCACATTACACATGCACTCAAGTCACTGGACCACAATTACCAATATGAGTCTGTCATAGTCCATGTGGGAGTAAATGACCTGAGACATACCTCCCTAGACTATATGAAGAGAGACATCATGGAGCTCTCGGAATATGTGTCTCAGGCTGGTATGAGCCTAGCATTGAGCAGCATTTTACCTTCTCCAAGGATAATGTCACAATACCAACAAAAGATTACTGGCTTTAATAATTGGCTTAGTTTCTGGTATCATTCTAAGGGGGTTGCAATATTTGTCAGCATGGAAGGAGATGGTCAACAGATCATTATGCTTTGCCAGGCGTGGTCTGCACGTCTCCGCTCTAGGCTTTCGAATATTAGCTAAACATTGTCTTCTCCCATAGTGCCTTTTTAGGCAATGCCAAACTGAAAGTACTTCCGACATAGCAAACCAAAACCAAGAAACTAAAGGTATTACTGTTTAATGCTAGGCATCTAAACAAAAAACTCCACTCCCTAGAAGCTCTCTTTACCCTATAGAATGCTGATGCCTGTGCGGTCACTGAGACATGGTTTAAAGCTGCAGAGAGCACACCAACAGTGCAATGTTATAATTTCTTTCACACATTTAGGCCAGCTACTTCACAGGCAGGGACTAAAGGTGGAGGTGTCTCTGTTTACATGAAAAATAAATATACTTCAAGGCTGGTCAAACAGGACAATACACTTGAGCTGATCCATGTTCAATTCACCATTGGCAAAATTCAATATGACTTCCTTGCAAGCTATAGGTCCCCCACTATGACCCAGGAAACCCATACCATGTATTTAAACTTATTAGAAACACTAACCATCCAACCCAATACCATATTCATGGATGACTTTAATTACCCCATTATTAGCTGGGAATCCTATATGACATCAAATGTATATGAGCAAAGATTCCTGGATTTTATAAACACAAACTCCTTGGACCAGATAGTTAATACACCAACCAGAGGTGCAACCATACTGGATTTGGTCCTCACTGATATGGGAGAGTGCTGCACACCCCCTAGTGTAATGTCTTCTCTGGTAAGGTCAGACCACAGAATGGTCTCCTTTGAAGTAAAAATAAACCCTGGACCCCAGCTAAATCTGGAATATTTAGGAACTATTCTAAGGCTAACCTCCTGCTATTAAGTGAGAACGTGGCAAAACATCAAGGCCTCATAAACCCTGAGAACATTTCTGCCTATGCAGAACTATTCACAGAAACCCTGTACAAGCATGTTAATAGGTGTATTGAGACAGCTGTACCCACCAGGAAGCAGTACAGAACTAACTCAAATCCGCCCTGGTAGAATCACAAAATCAGTCAGGTGTATATTAGGAGGAAGAAAATCATGGAAAAAATTAGGAAGTGCAGCACCCAGCAGGATAATAGCACTCTCATCAAACTAAACAACCAACTCAGAGGACAAATAAAGTCTACCAAAACCAAATTTGAGGCGTTTGGCCTCCCAGGCCAAGGACAACCACAAAGCATACTTTAGCTATGTCTGCAACCTCAAAGGAAATACACAGTTGTGTGCAGAGCTCATTGTAAATGGAGCCACCTATACTGAGCCAGAAGATATAGCAAACCTCCTGGCTGATAAATTCAGCTCAACTTTACCCCTCTCTCCCCCTCAAACTTCCCTCAGGAAATATCAAATATAACTTGCCCCTACTATTGCTAGGGAACAGGTCCTTAATGCTCTCTCTCTAAGACCAAGAACACTGCATCAGTGGGCCCAGACAATATCCCAGGATGTTTTCTAAACAGCATGATGCATGACCTATCAGGGCCTCTGGAATTACTGTTTAACTGTAGCCTCCAAACAGGCTTCATGTCTGTTTGAATGGAGAAATGCATCGTCCCTCTGCACAAAAGCTGGGCCATCTACAGACTCTGGAAACTACAGAGCCGTAAGTCTCACTAGTCTTATATGTAAAGCCATGGAAAGAATGAAAGAATTATCATGAAGATGATCAATAGAGATATAGTAAACCTCCAGACACTGGACCCAACCCAGTTTGGTTTCGTCAAGGGCAGATCATGCCTACTCATCCTGGTGGGCTTCTTCAAGAAGGTGACCAAAGCAATGGATGAGGGCAAAATTGTTCACACTGCCTACCTTGACCTGGCCAAGGCATTTGGCACAATACCCCACTCTGGGATTGTTGACAAACTCAAGAGGTTAAGTACAAACCCATATGTCACCTGATGGATAGACAACTGGCTCGCAGACAGGACCCAGGAAGTTAGAATTGGGGAGGCCACCTATACAAAGAGACCAGTCACAAATGGAGTCCCTTAGGGATCAGTCCTTGGACCGCTCCTTTTTGGAATTTACTTCTCAGAAGTCAAGGCCAATGCCAGTGGTCTCTGGCTGACTAAATGTGCAGATGATTGCAAATTAGGAGTTGTCATTGAATCTCACACTGACACAAATGTTCTCCAGGAGGGGCTGACACAGACAAATAACTGGTGACAGAGCCATGGACTAAAACTAAATGCCAAGAAATGCATGTAAATAACTTTACCAAATGGTTGCCAGATTGTATTCTGTTTGCGTATTCTTTGAAAGGCAAGACCCTTCCTCATAAGCCTAATGGTCATTTGACAAGAGCTATGGGTACTTCTACAGCTTTGTTTGGCTTTCTTTTCTAGCGTTCCAATGGATGAAGTTTGTACAACTGCTAACTTGGCTAGGTCACCACACATTTGTGTCGCATTATAAGCTGGATGTTCAATCTAGATCCAGGGCTTCCTTTGGTTGCACTGTGTTGTCAAATATCCTTCCTTAGTTCCTCTCAAGCAGTTTTTCATGGCTGGAGACTCTGTCCCACAGGTTGAAGCCAGATGGAGTAGACAACACCGAATATGAAAGTTATCTACTTGCCATAATGATTGATCCATGTTGTCTGTCTCCATTTGGTTCAACTTTACCCCCTGCCCCCACCCGCACAGGGGAGGTTACTTGTTCCTTATCTTTGGAGCCCTGGAGTCTTGCTTCCCCCTTCCTGACGTATTCTTTTTTTATACTAAAAAAATAAATAAATAAATATATGTATGTATATATATATATATATATATATATATATATATATATATATATAGTGAAAGTGTTGGTCTCTGGGCAAAGTTGATCTGAGGATTAGGGTGAGGAGAGGCGACTTGTGGGTAAGGGAGGCAGAGCGAAATGAGTACAAGTCTTTGGAATTGGCTGGTATTGGATCTGAGTTATTTCTGAAGTTCCCACAGGTTGAAACAGACAGAGACAGACAACATGGATCCATTGTTTACGGTAAGTACATAACTTTCGTTTTAGCTTTAGTCCCAGTCAAGATAAAAGTAGCTGACTTTCCAGTTTAATTTTAACTGAAGTCATGAAACTTGTGTGTTATCTGCCTACCATGGTAATATTTATGGCATAATTGGACGCTTTCTTACCAAATTAATTATCCATTACATTCTATTAGAATCTGTTTGGTTGTAGATGTAATATTTTATAGAAATTAATGTCCTGCAAAGAAACAGTATTAGCCTGAATTGTCCTGGTTATTTAGCTGCTTCTAGAATGCTAACTGATGCTATCGGTGACAACAGACCTATATTTAATGTTGGCCAAACAACACACCCCATTTTCAGACAAGCTAGTTGGTATGCATGGCCACCCTAAATTTCTATCTGGAATTATTGGGTCATCTAAAACATGTCTAGTGAGATTATTGATCGGGCATTGGAATGTTTATATCTCAACTATATGAATGCCATCAAGAAGTTAGAACCTATCAGGTCATTCCAGGCCAGGAGTAATTATTGTGCTTTGGGGCACTAATCTGTTAAAAGGAAGTTTAAAGAAAGTGACTGAGGTTGGGCTAACTATAAAGTCTATGTTTTAATGGCTGACTCACATCAGAACTTTTAAAATGTGTCTGTGTATATAAATTGTTAGGCAGGCCAAAATAACTTGTTTCCATGTCATCTCAGCCTTCACTGTTACTAATCCTAAATCTGTTTTGGAAAATAACCTTTAAATAAATGATACACTTAATTGATTTTACTACCTAGGGGCATTAACAAATATTCTAAAACTACCTAGGGGCATTAACAAATATTCTAAAATACTTTGAAATCCTTGACAGTAGCCTAATAGATGATTCCCTTTCTACCTGGACAGGAGTGTTAAGTAAGCCATATCCTCATCCTACTTTGTTTGTTACACTGAGTAAGGCAAAAACATAATCTCTGTGAAAACTAAAGCCTGCTGCTGTTGTAGGGTGGGGGTGACATCCTTATATCTGTGTTTAGTGGCAAATAGCTTTACTGTCACCAGGGAACGGACCAATTCCTCAACTATAGATATGCGCTGCTATCATTCCTTTCCATAGAGACTGCAGTCATGTAGTTGTCAGTAACTTAAAACTTGTCTCACTCCTACATCCTTTGGATGTGGTCCTATAGAAGGTGGTTAATCATCATAACCTTATTCCTCCAGAAAGTGATCAATCATCATTTATTGGTATGTGCTCCTCCTAGCACTTCTAAGTGTGGTAATGGGATTAACTCAGAAATGGCCATGCTGACAGTATCTTGAACACCACTAACCATAGCGTGATCAAAGTTGTCCTCCTCCTAGACTTAATCGTGGCATTCAGCTTTGTCATTCACAAATCAATTACACCTAGACCAATAAACATTCAGTAAATGACTGTGCATAACAGAGTAGCATTACATCAGTTTCTGTGATAAATAAAGTATATATCTAAAGGTTAAAAAGTTTAAAAACAACAGTAATAATAAAGTGTTCAGATGGTTATTCAGCTCCTTAAACCACGTCTTCTCAAAATGGGTTTTAGGGAAACTTTTTCATTCAAACCTTTGCCATGATCCACCCTCAACCTAATGATCCACCTAACCTCTCATTTGTCAGTTATATTCCTTATATCACCTTGATGACTATCTAATTTAATCATGTCAATAACCAATAATTTCAACATATTATTATTAGTATTTAAAATATGTTTGAAGAGAGTATTGTTAGTAGAACCTATACGTATATTGTTTACGTGTTCCCTGATATGGTCTTTTAGCATTCCATCAGTCTTATTGACATAGAAAGACTGGCATTTCAAGCAATGTGCAAGATAAACAACATGTTGCGAACTACAATTAGCATCAATATTAAAGGAATACTTATATCCAGCCTACAGATTTTCAAAAGAACCACAACTATCTATATAGCAACAAAGTTGCATTTCAAACATGGTTTTGTAACTTTGCTGGTCATACATTGTCTTTATCAATGGAATCTTTTGAGTAACACAGCATCCTCTTCCGACACTTTTTATTTTTATAAAAGAAAGACAGTCTCTCACCTACCACCTCTCTAATTTGTGAATTGGCCGTAAGGATGCCTCAGTGTTTTTCTATAACCTCAATAATCTCCCTTGCGTTGCTAGTATAATAAAGTGGAATGCTAACCTTCCTTGATGTAATAGTATCAGTGTTACTGGTCATTGCAAAATTGGTTTGGTCAGAAAAATAAGGTGAACCTACATTGTGTCTTAACGTATGTATCTGATCCAGAGTGTCATTCATTTCTGTCATCTTATATCTTCTGGTGACAAGTCTGTCCCTGAGACTGTATATTTCCAAATTAAACCCTTCTTCAGAAGCATTAAGCCTAGAGGCTCTTAGTCTTTGTCCCTTCACTATTTTCCTAAAGACGTAAGTAGGATGCATACTAAGTCTGTGTAGAAGGTATTCTTATAACAGGGTTTCCTATAGATACCTGTATCAAGATCACCATTATATAGTCTCTTGATACAGACATCCAAATAATCAGTCATTGTGCTGGAATACATCATAGAAAATTTTAGAAACATTGTGGTTTCATTCAAACAATCAACAAACTTATGTAACTCATCCTTTTGGCCTAACCATATAAAGAACAAATTGTTGAAAAATGAACACAACATTTATACCAGTTCATCCCAAATGTATAGTCCTCCTCCCATAAAGCCATAACCATATTGGCTTAGCTGTTGGCACTGGAAGTGCCCATAGCTATGCCATCCTTTTGTAAATAGTACTTCCCACCAAAAGTAAAAATACTGTTATCAAGGACTATCTCCGTAAACATACAGATTAGATCTATCAGTTGATGATTATAATCACTGTGGTCTAAATAAATAATTACTAACATATTCAATACCAATATTATTTGGAAATCATTGTAAATAATGAATGTACATCTAAGGTGACAAAATAGTACTTCAATTCCTTTGGTTGTAACTTGATAAAATTATATAAACCATTCAGGAATTGTTTAGAATCCCTTAAAAGCACATTGTTCTTATCAAGTAAATGCCTTTTGACATATATCGAAAATGGTTCACTACACCATTTATGTTCTGCTACTATAGCTCTTAGAGGGGGGATTTGTATGGTCTTTATGTACCTTCGGGAGGTCCTGAATCAAGGGTATTAAAGGTTCCTCAGCTAACAAATATTTGAACAGGTCATAGGGAATTATCCTGCTCAAAATGCAGTCATTTAAGGCATTAAACACTCTATTTCTCACTCTGTTAATTTCACTGTCATCATCATTATATAGAATGATGTATTACTCAACATAGTAAATAAAAATTCTCTCTTCCTCTCCTTAAGGACTCAATTGCCAAAAAACAATGCAAGTCCAAGAAAACAGTAGAGTCCAAACAGGCTGTGCAAACTTTTATTCCATAAAAACAGGTAAAATAGTGATAAAACTGTGAGTGATTTTGGGATAACCCTTCATTAGAAGGGGCTCTTTTCTTTCCACATGGCTGAGCTAAGAACAGATGCTATTGAACTTGGTTACCATCCTCACAAACTGCAATAGAACACAAGTAAGGATGTGTTTAAGTCTGATATGGCGTCAGGTCAGAAACCCTTACTTAATATTGATTTAAACAATGAAGGCGCCTCCATTAATTCATGCTCTGTGAGTGAGAGAAATGACTATGAAACCTTTAACAATTTGTTAAGCTCTTTTGATAGCTTGGCAAGGAAACTGAAATGGTTACAATGACAGAGGTTTCATATGGAGGCTTGCTTGCAGTTTAAAATAGTACCAAAAGGTATGAGGGTACTATGTATGCCAGCACAAGGAGAGATGTTTCCTGATTTACTTGCACGCTGGTAACAGATTAATGTAAAGACTAGCTATCTCTATATGCAGCTCTTGATAGCATATTTCTCTCCTGTCGAGTAGTTATTATGCAGTGATATAGAGAAAATACAAAAACAACTGGAACAGTATACCACTGGGTTCCATTTGAATAAATACGCAGAAGTTTTTGACAGCATTAAACTGTTTGGAAATAAGTTGCAGGCAACTAAAATTAAGAAAATCCACAGGGACTATCAGGATTTTCTTAAGGGACAAATCTTTACCTGGCTGAGGGAACCACAGGAAAGAACTGGTAATCTTCATCGCCCTCGGATGATGGAAGGGAGAAGGTCAACATCTATTCCAGGTCAGGAACAATGAAGTGAGGTGAATAATTTGGATGTGACGCCTACAGAGATTTTATCCTATGTAGAAGCAACAACAAGCATGGTGAATCAGTTGCAGGATGTGGAGCCAGTAAGCTCAGCACAACCAGACAATTTACAGTTAGGAGCCAGGCCTAAAACTTTTAACTTGACAGAAACGGGAAAGGGTTGAATTTTCCCACTTTCCCAGTACCAGTGCGCAAAAAGAACGAACACCAGAGAGGCCGCTCCCAACAGAGAGAAGTGAAGAGACGTTAAATAGTGGATTGACTGTTATGGGTGACTATAATGTATTTAATTTATCTAATGTGGTTTTAACCCCAGAGCAGCTACAAGTTTTGGGGAAAGGACTAACTTTTATACCGAGCAGAGGCTGAAAAGTAAGTGATGTTATTTTAGATTTACATATCTTTGGGCAAATATAGCACTGAGGGAAATGTATGGCAATAATATGAATGCGTGTACAATGTTAAAACATCCAAGTACATTTGTACCAATAATACACCCAACAATACAAACTTTTCTAAAGACGTGAATTTGAAATTAGAATTTATTTTGATAAATGTTATAGTAAATATGATAACTTGAATGCTTCTGAAAAGGAAGCACTAAATTATTTGATAGAAGATGAACGCATTGTAATTAAGTCAGCGGACAAGGGTGGGGGTGTTGTTGTTTTGAATACTGCAGCATATATCTCAGCTTTGGATGATTTGCTTAAAGATGCACAAACTTATTCAAGTGTTTCTCCTATAATGCTGAGAAATATAATTTGTAAAGTGAGAGTAAAACGTGAAGAACTTAAGGGACAGGGATTGTTGGAACAAGATTTGTTAGACTTTTTTCATATTGAACATCCTGAGACACCAATATTTAAAGCACTTCCAAAAATCCACAAAAATGTAATGCCACAGCCCCATGAGACCGATAGTCTCAGGAAGGGGGTGGATGATAGAACACTTATCCATATGGGTGGAAACTAAACTGAAAATAGTGATGCAGTTACCCACAAATATTAAAAGACACAAGACATTTTTTGAATATGTTATTGGAGGTTGTAGAAAACGAAACAGTGGCCAATGTATTAATGGTCACTCTTGATGTCAATAAACTTTTTACGGTTATTAGTAATGACTATGGGTTAAATGCCATCAGGGAAGTACTACAAGTAAAGAAAGTGTTTGATGGAAGAACAAACCAGTTAATTCTGGAAGTTCTACAGCTCATATTTGAAAATAATGTATTTATGTGTAATGGTACATACTATAGGCAAAGACAGGGTGTGGCCATGGGCACACCCTGTACAAACTCATATGCCAACCTAGTGTTGGTGTATTGGGAAGAAACAAATGTCCTTATTAATGACCGATGGTGGAGTGACCATTTACTGCATTATGTTCGATTTGTGGATGATGTTTAGATTTTATGGCAATGTAGTGAGAATAAACTGACAAGGTTTGTTAAGCATCTAGAGACAACCACTGATTTTCTAAGGTTTACAGTAAAAAGTGATTTTAAATCTATAGAGTTTTTGGATGTAAGAATAACCAATGATGTAGGGACTGACATGTCAACCTCTTTATATAAGAAACATTGTTGGAGCAATCACTATCTAGAATTTTCAAGTATGCACCCTAGACGTACTTTTAAAAACATAGTAGTGGGACAGGGTTTACGAGCATCGAGACTATGCACAGAAGAAGCCAACTTTGAAAAAGAGCTGGAGAGTTTACAGATTATATGGTACAAAGGGGCTACACAAGTAACCTGATGCAAGAGGGGTTAGAAGTAGTGAAGAGAGATAGAAAGGGAAAGGCTAGACCATGGTTTAAAGTTAATGAGACACAAAGCCATGAGAACAACACAATGACACAAAATAGTGACATAGAAAGAAATAATAAAAATAGGCTTATGTTACAATACAGCAGCAATATTAATGGGGTCTGTGAAATAATTAAACAAAACAGGAAACTCTTGTTAAGTGAGGATAGATTCAAAAATATAGTGGACAAAGAACCAAGCTTTGGTTTTAGACGCAACAGTAATCTGAAAGATATGTTGTGTAAAGAACCAGGAATGAGAAATAAAAACAAAACTATGTTAACATTAGATAGAACGCACTTTTCCTTGCAGGCATTGCAAGACATGCTTCATGATTAGTGATAAGAATAGCTTTGTTCACCCCATAAATAAAAAGTAATATATATTTAAGTTATATGCAGACTGCCATATGGAGAATGTGGTATATATAGTGATGTGTCAGTCATGCCCCAGTTACTATGTAGGGAAAACTAATTCTAAATTGAAAATCAGAATACAGCATCACTTGTACAGCATTAGACAGAAAGATGAATGAAATTCTCTGTATGTGCATACTTCTAAGAATCCAACACACACTTTTAAGTTCATGGTTATACAGGTTACTCATGTGAGTAGAAGGGGGGAGCATAGTGAATGTCACTGAATGTAATCAACTACATTGGATTACAGAACTAGCAGCAAACCATTCTCCAGGGTTGAATACATGTATACCTTTAAGACCAGCCTTTAGGAAAAGGAGGGCAGTGAGATGATTTGTGGTTGTGTTTTTTAAATGTATTTAAATAGATGTATGGAAGCTGTTTCATTGTCTGATGAAGGGCTATCCTGAAAGCGCTCACAGTTTTATCACTATTTTACCTGTTTTTAATGGAATAAAAGTTTGCACAGCCTGTTTGAACTCAACTGTTTTCTTGGACTTGTATTACTCAACATCTGATTCATGAATTCAAAGTAGTGTGTCCTGTCCATTATGACTGTCAGACCACCTTTATTGGCCGGTTGATCACTATTGTTTCACCATTATGCAACTTCATTAAAACTAATATTTCATGTGAAATATATAGTAAGACCATGCTAGTTCAGTATGTATATGTATGCATTTATACATTTATTTAAATTTTGACAAGTGGCATTTCTGTCTAGGGCAGAACATACTTATAGAATAGGTCTGATAAGAAACAATCTACAGCTGAAAAATACATACAATAAAAACACCTTTGACAATTACTATGGAATATTATATAGTAAGAGTAAAATATATGTAAGATGTCCTTCGCTTGATCACTTTTGCAGTACTGCTCACATATGGGAAGTATCCTGCCAGGAATATCATACAGCCAGCCAGTATACCAAAGACTGGGTGCCTTCTTCTCATGCCATATATGTACCTCATGACCTAAACACATAGTCGTGTGCCAGTGCGTCAAACTGCTAAGTCCCTTGGGACTTCCTTGTTGCAGACAAAAAGAGACAAAGAAAAACAGAGACATGTTTTTTGTTTGCTGAAATGTAGAGGTATATAGTAGTGTTAGTGGCACAGCAATTATTGCAGACACCTTTGACATGGGAAGATCAGAAGGCTGTGGGTTCCATTCCAAAACCATGTGCTTGGATTTAAGGTCTGTTACTGATAGTGGTGCAACATAATTACAGTGCTGTCCTTAACATGAGATGTTAAAGTGATGCCCTATCTGTCGGTGTTGGGGGTAGTTCAGAGAGATTTTAAAGCTGCTAAGATACTTTTAAAAAGAAGAGTAAGAAAGCTTCAGTTCTAACCATATAAATTAGAAGGGGCAAAAGGAAGTAGGGTTTATACTGGTGGTGGACTACTTTAGCAAACAAGTTCGAGGGGGATAGATCTACAAAGTTGCTGTGTGCAGATGACATGGCATTATAGGCAGACAATTGCAATGGTAGCAAATGAGGGAAATCAGAAGAAATTGAGAACTGAGATAGAAGGGAAGATAGTGGAACATGTTAACTTCATAAAGTATCTGGGAGAGGTGGTTGAGGAGAAAGGAAGTCTGAATGAGGAGGGCAAAGCTAGATTCAGAAGGGTGCAGCCAACTGGCACAGAATGTCAGGTGTAATATATGACAGAAGAATGCCAAAGAAGCTGAAAGACAAGGTGTACAAAACAGTGGTGTGACCAGTATTAGTGCACTGTAAAGGGATAGGAGATTGGCCTAATGGTTAAGGTGTTTACCTTACAGACACAAGGTGCAGGGGTTGATTCTTACATGGGGTAACTGGCTAGGCTTAAAATGGCCTGAAAGGGCAGGTAGCCTCATACTAACCTATGAACCTAAACCTGAGCAGTAAAGACAGAGCAGATGAGGAAGCTAGAGGTGATGGAGATGAAGTCCCTGATACTGGTGGTAGGATATATACTGTTGGACAGATGAAGAAATGAGGATATCAGAGCAGAAGCCAAAGTAGCTCTATCTACAGAAAATGTCAAAGAGAACAGATTCTAGTGGTTCAGGCACAAGTGCAGAAGAGCAGAAGACAATCTGGTGAAGAGGATTCGGGACATACAGGAAGAAGGCAAGAGAAAATAAAGACATCCAGCAAAGACATAGATGGATTGTCAGCAGTCAGGCATGAGTGTTGAAGAAGATTGGAGAACGGTATTGAATAGAGATAGAGAGATGGTAACAGTTTACATGACACCCTGACCCCATGTTAAAAATGGGAAAATGGTGTGATAATGATAAAAAAGGAGGGAGGGTGCAAATGCTGCCAAAGTGATCTGTTTTGACACATGCTATTATGGTAAGTTCTTACATGACTGCACTGTTTCCTTCATTTGATCACTGTTGTAGTATTGCTCCTATGGGGGAAGATTCCCAAAGCTTTTACATAACCAGGGAGGAGGACTTTCCTTTGCAAATGCAAGTCAAGATGTCAAACCTGAAGTTATCAATTGAATGAAAGAACTAAACGCAAGATATTTTATTTGTTTTCATTTTAGTGTATGTTCTTAGTAATTCAGCCACCTGACCATTACCACTGATCCTGTATCATAATTACCTGCCTTATAATGCTTCTCTGCCTTCATTTGCTGTATGTCGCATGCCCCGTATTTGTAATTCTATTATATACATAAATCTTAGATCACTTTTTAATAGTATCTATACATTGTAGAGTTGAAGTAGGTGCAGAAACGTAGTAGGTGTTGAGGATTCACTTTGGTTGTCCCCTACCAGACTTCTCAATGCTTTCTGCTTAGTGAATCTAAGGCATATTGCTATTTTTAGTCATGTTTCACAGAAAATGAATAGAATTATTTGTAAAGACTTTAACAAGAAACTTAGCAAATTGAGATGATATTGGGAGTTTTTGAGTTTGATGTAAGAGGAAAAAATCTCAGATGAAGATTAAGTAGTTGAGCTGTCTTCATTTAAATTTTCCAGTGTATTCCCATGGCCTGAACTACTTCATTTTAGAATATGGTTTGCAAAGATAAAACTATTTTCAAATTTGATACCAGTTTTTTATTCTTTTAGTCTTTTTGAATACACCTTAATAACAGATGGCTCCAGCCTGTGTAGGGTTTATGGTATGCAGACTCTAAACCAAACGTTACACAACTACGCAAAAACAATGAATGGAAATGAATCAAACAATCTCCATGAACTGTATAAAAGTTTATTCACCTCTAAACCAAAAGTTGTATTATTGGATAGTCAACCTTGTGCCATGTGCTCAGTGTAGAGTAGAATGAAGTGTTTACTCTAATGGCACATCGGGGAGTCGTCGTAAAAATATTATCATGCAGACTAAAATATATGATGTACTAAAAGCAGCACCAGTTATGAACTAAAGAAAAGCACAAAGGGGAACATTTTTCTACCTTGTTCTTGCAACAGTCTATATATAAATGGAAAGTGTTTCTGTCTGCCACTTAAGTAACAAGGAAGCAGCGCAATTAAACTGCTACATAAGTAACAAGGAAGCAGTGCAATTAAAATGCTATGTAAGTAACAAGGAAGCAGTGCAATTAAACTGCTACGTAAGTAACAAGGAAGCAGTGCAATTAAACTGCTACGTAAGTAACAAGGAAGCAGTGCAATTAAACTGCTACATAAGTAACAAGGAAGCAGTGCAATTAAACTGCTATGTAAGTAACAAGGAAGCAGTGCAATTAAACTGCTACGTAAGTAACAAGGAAGCAGTGCAATTAAACTGCTATGTAAGTAACAAGGAAGCAGTGCAATTAAACTGCTAACAAGGAAGCAGTGCAATTAAACTGCTACATAAGTAACAAGAAAGCAGTGCAATTAAACTGCTACGTAAGTAACAAGGAAGCAGTGCAATTAAACTGCTACGTAAGTAACAAGGAAGCAGTGCAATTAAACTGCTATCTAAGTAACAAGGAAGCAGTGCAATTAAACTGCTATGTAAGTAACAAGGAAGCAGTGCAATTAAACTGCTACGTAAGTAACAAGGAAGCAGTGCAATTAAACTGCTACGTAAGTAACAAGGAAGCAGTGCAATTAAACTGCTACGTAAGTAACAAGGAAGCAGTGCGATTAAACTGCTACGTAAGTAACAAGGAAGCAGTGCAATTAAACTGCTACGTAAGTAACAAGGAAGCAGTGCAATTAAACTGCTACGTAACAAGGAAGCAGTGCAATTAAACTGCTACGTAAGTAACAAGGAAGCAGTGCAATTAAACTGCTATCTAAGTAACAAGGAAGCAGTGCAATTAAACTGCTACGTAAGTAACAAGAAAGCAGTGCAATTAAACTGCTACGTAAGTAACAAGGAAGCAGTGCAATTAAACTGCTATGTAAGTAACAAGGAAGCAGTGCAATTAAACTGCTACATAAGTAACAAGGAAGCAGTGCAATTAAACTGCTACGTAAGTAACAAGGAAGCAGTGCAATTAAACTAGGTGCTTTGCAGATTATCAGGACTGAAAGACTTTGCAAAATACCAACAAAACAGCAAGGCAGAACCCTTTATAAAGTGTTAAACTGTAATAGTATCACTTGAATAGCAGCATAGCAGGCCTTATAGCCTCTACAAAAATTATACACTCTACCTATTGCTAAGACAGCAGTGGTTAATAAAACTGATAAAATTACTTGGCAAAACTAGCTTATAATGATATGGATATTTTGTGGTCATATGGCTATGACCACATGCAGAGAAAAAATGCTAGAGCAGATCTGGAGTCCTATGAGCAAAGACTCCAAAAATGTTACCGTGCTGATGGTCTTTGAAGGTCCTTAGACACAATAAAAAAAACTGCTTTTAAATGCCTCCAAGTGGAGAGAAAAGAGTTCCAGTGGATTCTGTGATATTCTTAAAGTATAGCAGGTCATTAGCAGCCCTCCTACAAATTCTGAACTTTATATAAAGAATAAATGACTATAATGATGGGGAAAAGATGTTTCTTTGTCTGAAGGTTGTCAGATAACTGAAAAAATCACAGTAACAGCAAAGTTATCAAACCTTTCCCCTCCCCATGACTTAGCTCCTAGTGTCCTGAAAAATCTAAATAAAAAAACAAGGAATCCTTCTTGCATTCTGGAAAACATACAGACCTCACAAGAAAAATGACAGCTACTTTTGAAGGTGAGATGACAAATCTAGTGGTAAAAAACCTTTATCATAACAATTAATTGTATTTGAAGGTAAGATAAGACATTCAGAATTAATGAGTCTTATTGAATAATTCTGAGTTCCAATAAGCGTTTGGAACTCAGAGAATACTGGAACAGAGTTGTCCATAGCTAACTGAGCTGTCTTTAATACTCATCATTTAGGAGCTCAAGATGTCAACATACTTTTTTTTCGGCTGAAATGTAGAGGTATATGGTAGTGTCAGCTGCACTACAGTTATTGCAGTCACCTTTGACATGGGAAGTTTGGAAGGCTGTCGGTTCTATTCCAAAATCATGTGCTTGGATTCAGATTCTATTACTGAGGGTGGTGCAACATGAGTACAGAGCAGTCCTTAATGAAGCCTTATCTCCCTGGATTGGGTGTCGTTCAGGTAGATTTTAAAGGTCCTTTGGTACTTTTAAAAAGAAGAGTAAGAAAAAATCAGTTCTAACCATATTTCTTGAAGTATAAATAACTCTTCTGTGAAAACAGGCCATAGGTCCAGTAGGATCTACCCATATCCTTAAAAATGAGAATAAAGTAACATAAAATAAATTACAAGAGGACCCATATATTACGCTACAAATAGATGCTCATTCTATTTCTTTTAATGAGCTGAAATATTATTTATAAGAGGGGAGTGTGTTTTCTTGCTTGCAAAATTCTAGTAGGAGTTGCCTTAAGTGTAATTCATCAACTGCCATTTTGGCAAATCAGTGAAACCAGTTTTACTGACTAAAGACTGTTTCTAAAAATCATGTGTTTTATATTTGGGGCAGAGTTATTCACACTGCTGATATGGAGGCTGTGTTCTTGCACCCTTTAATGTATGAAAACAATTCTGAGAGTGCTGTACCTCAGGAAAAAAAAATACAGTTCTTCTGTTGCACTGGTCTTGGTGTGCTCAACAACATAATGCTGGGCAGACTGCAGTAGCCAAAACATAGGAGTAGCCTGTGAGTAAACATCAACACAGCAACCTTCTTTTGTGGTCTTGTGCTGTATGCACAGTGTTGTAGTAGCTGAACGCTGAAGCAGAAAACAGTTTCTCATCAACAAGACTGCTCTGATTCATTTCAGGTTCACTATAACATTCCCCGATAAAACATAGGAGGGAAAAGACATTTTATAAGCTACAATAGCCAGAACAAAATCAAACAATGCCATGCATGGCATTGTCTGTTTTTCATTTAGTGAATTTATTTGGATTTTTTTTTCATCACAGTTTCATCTCCAGAAGTTTAGGAAAGGACATTGTCAGGAGAACCAGCAACAGCAAGAACTAACAGAAGTGTTTCAAAAAGAAAAATATTTAAAATGAACATAGCTAATGATTTTTACTTCATTTAGTTTACTGAATGATGAATAAAAACTTCAGGGTGTCAAAACTGTTAAATTCCAAGCAGCACACACATGCATAGGAAAGAGAAGAGTGTTGTCGATTTTCCATCATGTTGCTAGCCAGAAATTGAGACTTTCAGTCACAGTTTATCAAATAGATGCAAGCTTTACATTTAAAGTAATAAAACAAAATATATGACTGTCTGTAATCCATGCACTCTATGTTCAAAATGTTGACAGAATGCTAGAGTGTTTGTGTGTGAATATCTTAGTTTTGATTACCGTGAGACAAATTTTTAATCACTTTTTTATGGTGCCTGTTTGGGGAAAATTAACTTTACTGTCTGTGTTGCTAATCACTTGAAAAAAAGAAAAAAAAGAAGAAATGCCACACAAGCAGAAAACATTGATTACAGATTTAGTTGACAATTAAGAACTTTTGAGAAATTGCTTAAAAAGACTTGTTATAAGTAACAACTGAATACAATACTGTCAATCTTTTCATATGCAAGAGACATTTCAGAGGTACATTTAATGTTTTTCATCTCTTGCCTTTGAAAAAATTGAGATAAATATTTTAAGTTCTTGCTTCAATGCTTTGCAATCTAGTGCTAAATAAACTTGATGGATCATAGTGTGAAATCATTAATGAACTTCCCTGCAAAACACAATTAGGCTAAGACCCTGAAGTTTGAAAAACTCTAAACTGTTCACTACCTGTGCATTGTTTCATTGCTAAAATGTATTTGACATGTTTCACATATAGATGATGGTAACATAGATTTCTGTTATAACTGTAAATGACCAAAGATGTATGTATATTGGTACTTCTCTCCCTGGGTCACTGCTGAAAAGGGGCCTAAGGTCAGCCAGACTAACCAGATCAAAAAATAAATATAAATAATTAAATAAATATTAACAACATATTTAAGTTATTGATAGACACATGTGCCTGCAGTCATGTTTTTGTCTCTCCTGTTCCTTTCCTCAGTAACAGCTTATCTTTTAATTAGATCAGTGCTTATTTTGAAATGTTACTTGCTTACATTATGACCGTGTACTTCACAGTGGATCCTTGCCTCATGAGCCTGGTCAGTTCATTCTAGATCATTTCTAGTCAGAGGTGCTGAAGCTGTTGAAGGCTGGGGATTGGAGGGTGAAAAGGGCACTTAGTGATCTAAAAAGGGCAATTTTTAAAACTATTTACTACCACAACATAGGTTCACTTGAAAGACATTTTAAGCTTATCCAGTTTCCTCTTTTGGTGAATTAACATTTCCTGATTGGTCTTACCCATCCCATGGCTGACAATTGCATATTAGCCCTAGTGAGAATAACTGTGATCATACCATAGATAATTTGAGGGGACCCATGTAAGGGATACAGCATTTAGGAAATGCCTCTATCCATTACTGGCACAAGGGGCAATCCTGTGGTGCATTTTCTATTACCTGTCCTTAGATCCAAGCTGCATTTGAATATGGAAAGGGATGAGCTTTGTTTTACTTGAATGGAGATTCTGTTCTGGAATAGCAGTATACTCTGTGACATATATCAATATCTGCACACCATTCAGTTTAGATATGTGGACTGAGTATTTCTGATGCCATTTAAGTTACTGATGTTCAACAGGCCCATCAGTACTGCGTTGGAGGATACCTTGTATGCCAGACACAGGCCACCTCTTGGCACTCTGTAGGATACCAAATATAGTGATAAGGCTTTCCATGCAAGACCTATTGTTTAGGACATGTATCCTTTTAGTAAGGTATTTCTGTGGGCATTCCAGTTGTTGCATGTGTCTGGAGAGATACATGCCAATGTGGGCATTATGCAAAATGATTGATCTAATGAGGGCTTTGTAAAGGGGGACAATAACATCTCTAAATCTAGTCACAATCAATTTGTTCATAAGCTGTGCAATATAGAAAGACTTTCTTATGACACTGGGCACATGTTGGTTGAAAGTTAGGTCACTGTCCACACAAGTTCCCAAATGCCAAACAACTGGGTCAACTCTCAGGAGGGGTATTGTCAATTTGGTAGTTCCCTGGGGTAGATGACTGCCCAAAGGATACAGTAACGTATTTTTGGAGTTTAGTTTCAGTTCATGATTCTGGCACCAGTTATTGTTTGGGACAAACCTTCCTTCATGTTGGTTAAGTCATTTGGGGATTCAGTAACTGCCCCTAGCTTGTAGTCATATCAGACATAGTCAGCTAAAGCCCTTTTGTATTTGCTTTTACTTCCAAGAAGTATATGCCAAAGAGGAAGACTGTCAGCACAAAACCCTGGGGGACTCCATTGGTGACTGGTCTCTTTCTAAAGTTGCCTCCCCTATTTTGATCTCCTGCATGCTGTGAGCCAGTTGGTAGTTCAGCTAGTGATGTAAGAGATGATTCCCAGTTTATTCAGCTTTTCTACTATACCTGAGTAGGGGATTGCGTTAACTGTTTACCTTCATCCATTGCTTTGATGACAAGAGAGCCTTTCAAACTCTTTCTCTCTGATTCTTACCCTAAGAGGTTGAGAGATCAGAGCATATGTTTGACTGTCCCTGATTTTATGTCATATTTATGGTCTATTCCTCATAAGATTTGTGTTTTTTTTTTTGGCAAATTTATGAGGATTACAATGCTTAAATAATGATAGACATTTGAGTTTCGGATGTCTAAACTTCATATCCTTCAAGAAATGCATGCTAATGCAAAACCTGTAATTCTAGCAAATAAGCATATAAGAACAGTGTTATACCAAAATCTGTCCCTGATTCTGGACCTTTGACCTTTTTATGACCCAATATGTTTTTGGCTTTGAGGTATAACTAAGAACTGTGAGCAAAAGTTGTTTACCACTTTCAAGTTGAACCTGCTGCATTTTTTTTCATTTGTTCAATGAAATAAAACAGAAGTGCAACAAAAAATGGTCAGCTTGAAAAATAATAATAATAAAAAACAACCTCATTTATGGCTTAAAGTCAGACAAGAAGCTTTAATAACTTTTTTATAAGCAGAATAAAAATCACATAGTATTTTATTGTGCTTTTAAATAAATTAATGTTTCTAGTATGACTTTAAAAATTTAACAAATTTGGGGCCAACTTGTAATGAAAAAAACTGAGGAAAAAAAGAAGACTTAAGGTAAGGAAGAAACTGTAGTAACATCTTCTGAAAACACGGTAACAGCAGCATCAAAGTTCTTCCAGTTTCTTGCCTGCATTAAGTCTTGTTTTAAGATCACCATCACCATATTATTTTTACCGTTATTACTTCATAAATGACTGCCCAGAATGCACCTGGGTGGGCTGCTGCCACTTCAGTTGAGGTCCACAATCCACAGAACAGCACTGGCATGTTCAACTGTATGACCATTAATAATTAACAGTAAATAAGAGTGAAAACCATGAACTGTCAGAAGTTGGAATGAAATAACGAAGTGTCAGTTGTAAAAAATAATAAGCACGTTTGTTCCGTGTTTGGCAATGAAGGAATGAAAGAGCTTATTATTTTTTACAACTGACACTTTGTTGTTTCATTCCACCTTCCTATAGTTTATAGTAAATAGTACAAAATATCAGAGCTGGATCATGTTCAAATGGGGCCCTAGGCAGGGTAACAGATCGACCCCCCAGAGCAGCTTCTCCTGCAACAACCCTCCTCCCCAGTCATTCCAATGTTCTATTACTTGACTGTTTCTCCCATTTACCATATGTCAGTGCACATACTGTTTTTTATTTACTTCTGCAATGATACAGATGTTGAAATAAAATAGCACAAACACTGATGGCCATTTACTAAACAAACAATATAGTCTCGCAATGAAAACAGACTTAACTTGAGCAGTAAAATTCTCTGCCCCTGAAACTCACATTTATTGAAACGGCATGAAAACCCACATTCAAAGAAAATGCATCTGGTCAGTGGAGGATTAAGTTTACCTTTGGGCTGTTTTCCAGTCACAGGCTGCTTGCACATATTTTTAGATCCTTGCATATATGTGTGTGTTATTTGATTCACCTTCCTGTATTAAATTATATTCCTTGTATAATACAGCACCATTTGTTAGAATATGTTTTAAATTTATAGTTTTTGAACATTCTTCCAGTAAGCAATGAAATTAAATTTTTATTTAGTTATTTTTTTCACATTTGTTAACCGGGTTAGTCCAACTGAATTTGCAAACAAACCCATTTTCAGTGGAGACCCAAGGGGAAAAGCCCCAACAAACATACGTAAAGATGAAGTGACAATGTACAAATATTAAATAACAATCACAATACAAAATAAGTCTAAAAAAGAAAAGGTTATTAACTGTTTGTATTACTTTTTCTGGCTCCGCCAAGTCTGCTCTTCAAATTTTCCCTTAAGGAAGCTCTACTCTTAGTATAACCAGACTACTTACTATATTATAAGCCTAGCACTTGTTCTCAATACTTCTCTACTAAGTAAGCACTCTCGTACTAAGTAAAGCACTACATCTACCTACCACCCCTGTGAATATCCACTTCCCTTAAAGGTACAGCACTCCCTTATACTGTTCTAGCATGTCGAGTGGTAGATTACTGGCATCGTCTCCAATTCAGCTGGTCAGTCTGGGTATCTTGAGTCAATGCTACAATTGTCTCATGTACACAGACAACCCTCTCCTCCTCCCAACAAACACAAATACATGTGAAAGATGCAACTATATAGCCAAACTGGAGGCTGAACTCTCTCAACTCAGGGCTGGCATGACCAGACAGGAGGAGATGGCAACCACACACACAACAATCCCAATCCCACATAGACCTACCACAACTGCAAACCAAACACATAAAAACACAAAGACATACTCGGAGGCTCTAATAAAAAACTTACCAAAACAACAGAGGCTCCCAAAGCAGACATCCAAAAATCCACCACCTCAAAACAAAACACATGCAACACATACTTCAATAAATCAGTGTGTCAACCAATCACAGCCCTTAAGGCCAAACACCTTGCCTGATACACTAGTAATAGGTGACTCTATAGTCAGACACACTGATGTCCCGCTGACCAGGCTGAACAAGGAGAAGGTGACTGTGAGCTGTCTATCGGGAGCTAGGATCTGCCACATAACACACGCACTCAAGTCACTCCAAAGCAAGTACAAATAGGACTCCGTCATTGTCCATGCTGGTGTGAATGACCTGAGACGTACCTCCCTGGACTACATGAAAAGAGACATAGAGGAGCTCTCTGATTATGTAGCCCAGGCTGGAATGACCCTGACCCTGAGCAGCATCTTGCCCTCACCAAGAATGATACCACAATACAAAGACAAGATGATCAGCTTTAACAATTGGCTCAAGTACTGGTGTCATTCTAAGGGGATCCAATGTCTGTCTGCCTGGGATGACATGTTGGACAAGCCACGCTTACAAGGGATGGCTTACACCTGTCACCACTGGGCTTCCGGATATTGGCTAAGGCTCTTGCCACCCCCATAGTGCCTTTTTTAGGCAAGGCTCAAAAGACAAACCCACCTCCTTAGAAAACAAAAATGGAAAAAAACTAAGGGTAATGCTGCTCAATGCCAGAACTCTAAATCTTAAGATGCAGGCACTTGATGCACTCCTCAGCATGGAGAACATCAACGTCTGTGCAGTAACTGAAACCTGGTTCAAGGCTCCTGAGAGCACCCCAGCACTACCAGGCTACCTCGTCTCATGCTTTTCGGCCCCAAAACCCGGGCCGAACCACAAAGGGAGGGGGAGTGTCCATATTCATCAAGGACACCCACACCTCCAGGTTAGTAGCAACACATGAAGCATCAGAGACCATACAGGTGCAACTAACCATAGGCAAAACTGCTATACAACTGGTAGCATGTTACAGACCACCCTCCCAATCTCAAGAACCCCACTCAGCCTTCCTGAAGACATTGGAGGATATGAATGTATCACAAAATACCATCATACTGGGAGACTTCAACTACCCAAACATAGATTGGGTACATTATTCTAGCCCTAATACCCTAGCCCAAAGGTTCCTGGAATTCATAAATTCAATTGCACTGGAACAACTAGTCACCTCTCCCACTAGGGGAGATAATATACTAGACCTGATCATCACAAACATGGGGACAAAATGCTCCACACCGAAGTATACCCCTCACTAGTGAGATCTGACCACAAACTAATCACCCTGGATATACATATCCCACCTCCACCCCAGCACAAAAGACCACAGTGAAAAACTTCTCAAAAGCAGACTTCACTCTTCTTAAGACTGAGATGGTATCCTTTAAGCCCACTGTGCCAGTGGATACCACATCCCACAATGCCGAATCCTTCACAAATGCTTTCTATGGACATCTCCAAGAATGCATGGATCATGCAATCCCAAACAAATCCAAGTCCCTCTCCACCAAAGGTAAGCGTCCTGTCTGGTGGACCTCAGCCATAAACAAATTGTATAACAAAGAAGGAAGCTACTGCATGTCAGAGCAAAATCCTATGAAGGGAAGACATCTCTGATCAACATTAGCAGAAAACTACGTTCTCTCATAAAACATCCAAGGCCAACTTTGAGAGAAAAATCGCTAAGGACACTAAAGATAACCACAAAGCCTTCTTCAGCTATGTTAGAAACCTGGGCGGAAACCCTCAGATATGCTCAGAGTTGGTTCACAACAACAAAAAATACACTGAACCCACAGATATTGCCAACATTCTGGCTGACAGGTTCAGTGCAAATTTCTTCCCTCCTTCACCCCCAAAAGAAGAAATACTTATCCCAGCTGAATGTAATCTCCCTGTCATCTCAGATGTCCAAGTGAGAACCGCCCTAAACAAAGCAAAAAACACAGCATCAGTGAGACCTGACGGTATCCCAGGTTGCGTGTTACGTGAACTCCAAGAGGAGCTAAACCCACACATAAAAATGCTATTTAACCTTAGCCTTACTTCGGGATATGTACCTGAACACTGGCGTACAGCAACAGTGGTCCCACTCCACAAGGGGGGTGCCTCTACAGACCCTGGAAACTACCGCCCCATAAGCTTAACCAGCCTGGTCTGCAAAGCTATGGAAAGAATCATTATGGAACTCATAAACAGAGACATAGGGGACCTACAGACACTTGACCCCACCCAGTTCAGCTTTGTAAAGGGCAGATCCTGCCTTTTAAACCTGGTTGACTTTTTCGAAACAGTCACTAGAGCCATTGATGAGGGCAAAGCAGTCCATACAGCATACCTGGACTTGGCTAAGGCCTTCGACACAATACCCCACTCAGGCATCATAGATAAGCTCAACAGCTTAAAAGTAAACCCTTATGTCACTAGATGGGTTGCAAACTGGCTAAAGGACAGAACCCATAAAGTTAAAATCGCTGGAGCAATGTCAGACTCAAAGCCAGTCACAAGAGGTGTCCCACAGGGATCTGTCCTGGGACCCCTCTTATTCGGCATTTATTTTTCAGATGTTAAAGCAAACATGGGAGGGCTGTGGCTGACAAAGTTCGCAGATGACTGCAAACTAGGCGCCATAGTCGATACACCAGCAGACACACACATCCTACAAAAAGGCCTCACAGAAACGGACAACTGGTGCCGGAGTCACGGCCTTAAACTAAATGCCAAAAAATGTATAGTCATCCCCTTTGGGAAAAACAAAGTACCCACAAATTATCACGTAAACAGCAACCCACTGAGTACGGAAAAAGTAATCAGAGACCTAGGGACCCAAGTCGACAGCGACCTCTCATTTGACACCCACGTTGCCAAAGTGGTTAGAAAAACATTCTGCCTTGCACACCTCATCATGAAGGGATTCACATCCAGATCCAAGGATTTCATTGTACCCCTATATTCCTCCCTCATCAGACCCATGATTGAGTACAATGCCCCATTTGGTATGTACCTCACCCGGCATTTGCAACAGCTGGAGAGACCACAAAAGTACCTCACCAAGAGGATCAAGGGTCTCCAACATATGTCTTATTCTGCCAGACTAAAGAAACTTCAGCTCTATTCAGTAGCATACCGCCTGCTCAGAGGTGATCTCTGCCTGACGTACAAGGTCATGTCCAATCAGGATCTGATGGACATGCTCCACCTCAAAAAATCCAAATCCATCAGGACCACGAGAGCTAAAGACTTAAACCTTGGCACAAGTATGAATAGGACATGCTGGAGGGATAGATTCATAACCCAGAGGCTTCCCATGCTTTGGAACAAGATCCCAGTTCGTATTAGGCAGAGCCCTCACTGACTCTCTTCAAGAGAAATCTTGATGAGTGGATGGGAGATCGTAAGTTTACCCCAGGGGTCACATCTGTGTCACTGCTAGACAGGGGCACAGTAAACTAATTCTATTATATAAGGGGACCTTCATTGTGTCACTACTAGACAGAGGCACAGTATTCTAAATTTATTCTGTACATTTTTTGTACCATTTCATGGGGTGGCAAAAGCCACATCACTATGGCTAGGCTTACAAATGCCCCAGGGCAGATAGCCTAGTACTATACTATGAAACTATGAAACTATATGTATGAACCAATAATGGCAAAACTACCTATTTCATAAAATGTTGACCATAAAAGGCCACTTAAATGTCTGTCATTACAATCCACCAGTGTCACTCAAAAAGCACAATCTCTGCAGAAGTAAAAGCCATCTGAATAATTCCACATTAAAGAGATCTGTAACTAATGAAGAGGTTGCTACTGGCAAACAACTTTACATTTCAATGTTTCAAATACAAATTCAGTGCCTGCTGCCCTTGAAGAATTAATTGCCTATGTTGCATTAAAAGAAATTGTTAAGCTGGTTAATATAAGTAGAGAATGACTGACAAACCATCAACAAGTTCAGAGTTACAAGGCATCTCATACAAAGGAGGACACACCCAGGGGTGTAGAACCCCTATCCCCCATTAAAATGCACCAGATAGTTGGCAATCAAAAGGACACTGCAATATCATCACTCCATCTACATGATGTGGAAGTAGAATCCACAGCCTTCTGCACCAAAGGCAATTTACGCTACTAACACTGCTTTCAAATTCTAAACACAAACAGTGACTGCCTTAGGATCATAGGAGGTTACTAGGCTATTGCCCCTGAGGCCCTTATAAGCCTAGCCAAGAGCTAACCTATGTTTAGACAAGTCAGCACCCAGAGCCCCTGTCCAGCAGGGACACAGGTGGAATCCCTGGGGTGTATTTTCTGCTTCCCATCCAGTTATTAAGGTTGTGCTTGAAAGGGAATAATGAAGTGCTCTCTTGATGTGGAGAGGGAGTCTATTCCACAGATGGGGGAGTCTCTGGGACACAAATCTGTCTCACCAACAAGTCCTATTGATATCACAGATCAAGTTGAGGTCATGCATGCGGGTTACTTGAGTAGAGCGTGACTTGTGGATATGCAGCAGTCTCATCAAGGCAGGGTCTGAGATTGCTTTGTATGCCAGACAGAGGTCACCTCTGAGGAGTCTGTATGAAACTGAGTAGAGGGACAGGGCTTTTACCTATCTGTGTAGGGTAGATGTTTGAGGCCCTGGATTCTCCTGGTGAGGAACCTCTGTGGTCTCTCCAGCATTTGATAAACAAACTCACAGTTCCATGAACATGAACTGAAACTTATAATCCCTTGAAAATGCACTGAAACTCATAGGTCCCTAAATGTACTGAAACTCAAACTCACAATTCTGTCAGCAGTCTGGTAGTTGGTGTAGAAGATTCAGGTTCTTTTCTCCACTGAACCTCACAATTCCTTCAGCAGTATGGTAGTTGGTGTACAAGAATCAGGTTTGTCTGCTGTAACCAAGTTACAGGGTTAAGCCTGATCAAGTAATTGACTAACCTGCCCCCTCCCCTAACTAGGGCATTACATACCATACCTCCATACCTCTCAAACTCTTAGTATAAGAAATCTGGACAAAGCCTAAAATAATGGGGGGGGGGGACAAAGGCCCAAAAATAGGGACAGATTTTAAATATTGCTCTTATAGACTTAGAAAATTGCTAGAATGCAGCATTTGTCTTTACATACATTTTCCTGAAGGAAATGAAGTCTGAATCAAAACTATATGACATTATTCAGTTATTTCAATCCTCAGTGATTTTCCAGAAAACCACAAATCTTGAGGAATAGATCAAAAATATGAGGCAAAAAATCAGGATATTTTGCAAAAATCTGGACAGTTGAGAGGTATGCATACCTCTCAAACTCCTAGTGCAAGAAATCTGGACAAAGCCTAAAATAATGGGAATACAATGGTCCAAAAATAGGGATAGATTTTAAATATTGCTCTTTTTAACTTGGAAAATTGCTAGAGTAACAGGATTTGTGTTAACATGTATTTTCTGGAGGATATTAAGTCTGAAACTCATATGTATGCCATTATTTAGTGACTCCAGTCCTCCGTGATTTGCCAGAAAACCATAAATTTTATGAGAAACAGACCAAAACTATGATGCTAAATCTGGACAGTTGAGAGGCATATTAAACACACACACACACACACACACACAACTACCTTCTCTCTGCTCTCATACAGCAACACACACACACACACACATACAGTCACACACACTTACCTTCATCTGTTCACACACACATGCACCTACCTTCATCTGCTCCCTCACACACACACACACACACACACACACACACACACACACACACACACACACACACACACACACACACACTCTCTTTCTTTTACCATCTCTTTCAACAAAACAGCTAGTTTAAAGTCTTTGCGTCTGGACTGTGTTTACATCTGCATTGGCGGGCATGAGTACAATGCACGCATGGTCCTTAAAGAGAAGATGCCGCCACCTTGGAGTGAAAAAGTTATTTATTTATTTATTTTTGTTTTTTATAAATTGTTGATACCTCTCAACTTGCAGCTGTAAAAGTGGGAGGGTGCTTGCCCCCCCCCCCCTTGACCTATGGTTCCGGCACCCTTGTTTCTAGTACATCTAGTACATCTGGTGTAGCATATGCATGGGATGTTACTCAGAAGAGTAGCCCAGAAGAGGGAAGTTGTCTAAGCAAATCCAAGTAGTTCATTAGCATGACAGATGTATTTGAGTTATTGAGAAAGTAAAGTAAGACCACAAGATTGACATTTATAGGTTTAATTTAATTGAAACCTGACATATTTCAGTAGCTACGGGTACAAAGTGTGAACCTGCATGAACCTTTGTTCCCTGCTTTACAGAAGTACAAGATATGTCAGTGTTGCTTATGGCAAGGTACCCTATGAGCTGAACTTTAACCTGTGTTTATACTACTTAGTAAATGTCACTTAATAAGCTTCTGGGATTGTGTGACTCACAAAAGACGTGGGGTGGTAGGTGTCTACTGATGGTCTAAAAACAGAGGTGGAAAGTCTAAGTATTTGCATACTAAGTGACTACACTCTCAGTTTCCGAGTGTTCATAGCTGATTACTAGGCTAATGACCCCAGTGGGCATTTGTAAGCTTATCCATGCGTCCCAAACGTATCTGACAAGTTTTGATACCCTGAGGTTATTTTAAGGGGTATATATAAGCTTGAAAATGGGTTTGTTTCTGATTTTAGTTGCAAATTTGCACTGGAAGAGAGGCATCTTTAAGTTTGAGCTTGCTCCCTGGTGCTGTCTGTATGCAAATATTGATCCCATATATACCTAGAAATGGCCTGCATGACATACAGTCTAAATAAAAAGCCTCTGCAACATATTATCTCTTTCAGAATTCAGATAGCGTTCCCTTTCTTACTTATATTCATTAAATAGTGTACAGTACATTCTTTAAACTGATATATTTTCAAATATTACTGACGTGACCACAGTGTCATGGTATGCCATGTATAAGGTTGAGAAATACAGTGGATATAAAAAGTGTACACAGCCCTGTTAAAATGCCAGGTTTTTGTGACTCACAAAAGACGTGGGGTGGGGTAGGTGTCTACTGATGGTCTGAAAACAGAGGTGGAAAGTCTAAGCATTTGCATACTAAGTGACTACACTCAGTTTCCTAGTGTTCATAGGTGATTACTAGGCTAATGATCCCAGTGATGGGAGGTTGCCATAATGGTTAAAGTGTTTACCTTACAGACACAAGGTACAGGGTTTGATTCTAACATGGGGTAATTGGCTAGGCTTAAAATGGCTCACAGGGCAGTTAGCCTAGTACTAACCTATGACTCTATGAGACCACAATAAATAATTTCAAAACTTTTCCCACCTTTAATGTGACCTATAACTTGTACAATTCAATTGAAAAACAAACAAATCTGTTAGGGGAAACATATAAAAAAGAAAAAACGTACAATAAGCTGATTGCATGTGTGCACACCTTTAAACTAATACTTTGTCGAAGCACCTTTTGATTTAATTACAGCATTCAGTCTTCTTGGGTGCACACCTGCCATTATTTAAAGAAACTCTGATCAACCCCAAATAAAGTTCAGCTGCCCAAGTAGGATTTTCCTGACATTTACTCAATTACCTGCTACAGCAAAAGCCATGGTTCAGAGAGAGAGAGAGAGCTTACAAAGCATCAAAAGGATCTAAATGTTGAAAGGTATCAGTCAGGAAAAGAGTACAAAAAATTTCCACAGCTTTGGATATACCATGGAACACAGTGAAAGCAGTCATCAAAAACTGTAGAAAATATGGGACAACAGTGACATTGCAAAGAACTGGATGTCCCTTCAAAATTGATGAAAAGACAAGACAAAAACTGGTCAGGGAGGCTGCCAAGAGACCTACAACACTAAAGGAGCTGCAGGAATTTCTGGCAAGTACTGGTTGTTTACTACATGTGACAACAATCTCCCGTATTCTCCATATGTCTGGACTATAGGATAGGGCTGCAAGATGGAAGCCTTTTCTTATTCAGAAAAACATCCAGGCCCAGCTAAAATTTGCAAAACAATACATCAGGTCTCCCAAAATCATGTGGGAAAATGAGTTATGGTCTGATGAGACCAAGGTTGAACTTTTTGGTCACAATTCCAAAAGGTACGTTTGGCACAAAAACAACACTTCACATCTCCAAAAGAACACCATCCCCAAGGTGAAGCATGGTGGTGGCAGTATCATGCTTTGTGGTTGCTTTTGTTCAGCTGGAACTGGGGCTTTAGTGAAGGAGGAGAGAATTATGAACAGTTCCAAATATCGGTCACTTGTGGCCCAAAACCTTCAGATGTCTGATAGAAAGATGAAGAGGAATTTCACCTTTTAACATGAGAATGACCCCAAGTATACATCCAAATCAACAAAAGAATGGCTTCATCACAAGAAAATTACAGTTCTGGAATGGCCGAGCCAGAGCTCAGACCTAAATCCAATAGAAAATCTGTGGAGTGACCTGAAGAGGGCTGTGCACAAGAGATTTCTTCTCAATCTGTCAGATTTGGAGGGCTTTTGCAAGGAAGAGTGGGCAAATATTGCCAAGTCAATATGTGCCATGCTGATATACTCCTACCCAAGGAGACTGAATGCTGTAATTAAATCAAAAGGTTCTTCAACAAAGTATTAGTTTAAGGGTGTCCAGACTTATGCAACCAGCTTATTGTATGTTTTTTCTTTTTTATATTTTTCCTGTAATAGATTTGTTTGTTTTTCAGTTGAATTGTACAAGTTATAGGTCACATTAAAGGTAGGAAAAGTTTTAAAATAATTTATTGTGGTCTCATTTTTTTATATCACAAAAACCTCACATTTTAACAGGGGTGTGTACACTTTTTATATCCACTGTATTTATGAGTTTAGAGATTATCAGTCATTTAGTATACTGTGTCATTGAAGAATATAAGAAGGAAATCAGGTAGCGCAGAATTTCTCCTTTTTCCTTTTACATTCTGTATACTGTGCTTTCTCATTTTCTGTTTTTCTAGGTTGACATGTTGAGTGGCATTAACCAGTCACTGTACTTCTGTTGAAAAAACCTTTATATATATATATATATATATATATATATATATATACAAGAAAATGATTTATTGGCTGTTTTTAAACAGCATTACTGTGTTTGACTACCACTACTGTAGAACCCATCCTGTATGTAGTGCCTACACTTCATGCATTAATTGTTCTTAAAGAGTCAACACTCTGAACAGGGGAGATGGATTTTCATTTTATTGTTTGCCAGAATATTAAATGCAGAATAGTTACCCAAGAGTGGGAGGAATTTATAAGCCAGGATATTTCTAAGCAGGGCCCATATTAAAAATCACTTTAGGGCCAAGGTAGATTACTAAGCCATCTGAACATTTGATTTTTGTTTTAATATTGACTGCTCACAGAGTGTTCTTTCAGACCTGGAAAATTGTCATCTAATTTTGGATCTTGGTGTCATAGTTTAGTGCTGGAACATAATAATTTTAATTTTGTTTCATCTGATTTTGAAAATAATGTATATTGTCCTTGGAAAACATTGCAGTTTTGACAATAACCTAGTCAAAATAAAATAGCTGATTATCTTAAACATGATAACAAATAAACACACAAACACACACACACACACACACACACAGTAGAGGAGGCAATCTTCCCTGTACGCTATCCTGTCTGTTCCTTAAAAGTGCTCAGTGAGGAATGCTGAGTGATACCGCATTCACCACATTCTACAAACCTCTGACTGGCAACTGTTTTAAGTAAATTATTCAGTTATTTACCACTGTAAGATTATCTTTGTAAAAGTACCCCAATACTACATTGTTTCATATTTATTTTTTTTAATATATATGCTTTTTCACGTATCCTCAAAGAGTTTGGAATCTGAAGGTATTACTGATATACTCTGGGAATAAATCATAAAGCACGGGTTTCTTAAAGTGCATTATCTCCCAGCTCTGCTGTGTCATTTCTTAGTTAAACATTTTAACTATTTTTTTTTGTTTTAGAATAGAATCACACAGATGCATGTAGAATTAAACAGTAGCTAGGATTCATTAAAAGGTTATGCGCCGGGCAAGGGAATTGTGCATTGCAGATTGCACAACTCCAAAGTGTCATTTTGAGATTCAGGCACAAACTTTGTCTTGAATTTGTATACCATTAACACCTCTACTTACTCCAGCTTGCACCATTGCATTGTTCACTAGCAGAGGGGTATGCATATGTTACTTCAAGAGAACAGCCAGTTTCATGAAATTAATGAATGAATGAATGAATGACTGTATTAGTGACCGTTGAAACTTTCCATGTACTCTGTGCAGCTGACCTGCAGATTACCTCTCAGTTACTGCTAAACAATTGCTAGGTCATCATCATCAGCAATCCCTATTTCCTACTTTTACATGGGGCTGCATGTCACATCAACATTGGTCAATGCAGCCAAATCCCTACATGTAATTAACTCTTTTCGGCTGACCCCCTGCAATCTGCATAAGCACACTCACGGGTTTGGGGCATTTGTGGAAGTAGTGTTCCTAAATGAAGAGAAAGACCACATTATGCAGTGCATACAGTATTTGACAGATTACTGTAGACTTTATTGTCTTATATTCTTGATTATGAGTAAAGCTATAATCATATACAAAAGTTTGGCCTAACTGTTTCTGATATAATATTGGCTTTTAAGTTGGACTGTACTTGTATAAACAACAGTTAGCTCTAACTGCATGCTCTGATAATACTTTTACTCCTATGAAGCATGCTGTCTTTATATCCTTTTCTTTTTTTCACATCCCCACAGCTGCCGCCAACTCCTCTCCTCATTCAGTAGGTCTACTGGGCCCATGTTAAACTCCTCCAGGCTTAACCTGACCCATGTTTAGGGGTGGGTGAGGAGTTCAAAGACACTGGTGCAACATCATACTGCTGCAAGTGAGTGTGGCCTAACCCCATTCATCCCATGGCAACCTTGCAAGCCTCCCAATTCCTACCATTGGGAAGAGCATGTGCACGTCTATGCATGTGCAACACCCAGATCAAGAAATATTCTTCCTGTAGCAAAGACCTCAGCAGGCTTTTCATGTCCACTTTTACAGTAAGCTTAGGCTGCATGCCTTCCTCCAGGATGGCAGTGCCGATGTCACCCACTCATTCCCATCCTCATGTGCTTGTTTCATCTACCTGTGTCTTAGTCAAAAAGGGTTATGTGTGCTGCAGCACAGGAATCACTGCAGCAAATGAGATTCATGTAGATCATAATACTGCTTTCTTCACTGTCGAGAAAACAGATATTTTGTATCTTCACAAGCACCACCCTAGGAGAACTTTATCTGCTTTCAGCTCATTGGATCCCTTTGATAGGGAGATCTAAATGTGCTATTTGACAAAAAGAAAAATGGTTCATAGATTTACTAGGATAATGACCACAAGGGCCTTTTTAAGCCTAGCCATGTATCCCAAATCTCTGACAAGTTCTGGTACCCTTGATAAGTGTAAGCAGGGCTTGAGAGATGAAGCATTTATAAGCAGGGGCCTGGGAGATGAAACATTTACAGGCTGCCTGTGCCCATTAGAGATGTAGGTGCCAAACCAGGGATGTATTTCCTGTTCCTCATCCAATTGTCTAAGTTACACTAGAATTGGGCTGGGGAGGAACTCTACTTCACATGCATAGAGAGCCTGTTTGTCTCTCCGGCAGGTCCTATTTATATCACAGGCAAGGGTTAAGTCTGTAGAACAGATAATTCTGGTGCTGCTTGTTTTGCACATATGCTGGCAGTCCATCAAAGTGGGGTCTTTCAATGCCTTGTAGGCCAGGCATAGATCTCCCCTAAACAGCCTATAGGAGACAGAATGTAGCTATAGGGCCTTGAAGCAGTATGCATAGGACATGTTATTTATGCCCTGTTTTCTTTTGGTGAGGAACTTGTTTGGACATTCCAATATGCCTGATTAGGTACATACCAAAGGGGCCACTGTACTCAGTGATAGGTCTGATGAATGCTGAATAGAGTGGAACAAAAACTTCCTTGGAATTAGATGCCATACCTTCATTTATAAGTTGCACAACATAGAATGATTTCCTCAATACTGTTGACATGTGATGGTCAAAGGCTAGATTACTTTCTATGACCCTGACTACTGGGTCAGCTCTTAGGGGTGTGTTGTTAGTATAATATTTATCAGGGATAGATGACTTCCTGAAGGATGCTATTATGTATTTCTGGGTCATGACTCTTGGCACCAGTTATTTATCTGTGTCAGCCCTTCCTGGAGTACATTTGTGTCAGTGGGGGATTCAATGACACTTCTAATTTGCAGTCATCTGCAAATTTAGTCGGCCGGGGGTCATTGACATTGGCCTTGACTTCAGATAAGTAAATGTAGGTGAACTCCCCAATTCTAACTTCCTGGGTCCTGTCTGTGAGCCAGCTGGCTATCCACTGGGTGACATAAGGGTTTGTACATAGCCTCTTGATTTTATCAACAATGCCTGATTTGGGTATTTTGTCAAATGCCTTGACCAGGTCAAGGTCGGCAGTGCGAAACATTTTGCCCTCATCCATTGCTTTGGTGATGTTCTCAAAGAAGTCCACCAGGTTGAGTAGGCATCACCTGCCCTTGACGAAACCAAATTGGGTTGAGTCCAGTGTTTGTAGGTTTCCTAAGTCATTATTGATCATTTCCATGATAATTCTTTCCATGGCTTTGCATATGAGGTTAGTGAGAGTTATGGGCATTTGCTTTCCAGGGTCTGTAGATGGCCTACCTTTGTGCAGAGGGATGACTGCTGCTGTTCTCCATTCCTGAGGCCCAAAGCTTGTTTGGAGACTACAGCAATTCCAGAAGGCCTGATAGGTCATGTTTCATGGTATTTAGAAGGCATCCTGGTGCAGTGTTCTTGGCCTTTGAGAAAGCATTAAGGACCTGTTCCCTAGTGATAGCAGGGTAAGTTATATCTGATGGTATTTCCTGAGGGAAGGTTGAGAAGGAGAGAGTGGTAAAGCTGGAGCTGAATTTGTAGGCTAGTAAGTTAGCTATATATTCTGGCTCAGTATAGATAGCTCCATTAACCATGAGCTCTGCACACAACTGTGTATTGCCTTTGAGGTTGCAGACATACTTAAAGAATGCCTTGTGGTTGTCCTTAGCCTGGGAGACCATATTTCCTCAAATTTGGCTTTGGTAGACTTTATTTGTCCTTTGAATTATTTGTTTAGTTTGATGAAAATGCTTTTATTCTGCTGGGTACTGCACGTCTTAATTTTTGCCATGATTTTCTTCCTTCTGTATACAGCCTATTGATGTTGTGATTCCAGCAGGGTGGCTTGTTTTTTGAGTTAGTTCTGTATTTCTTCCTGGCAGGTACAGCTGCCTCATTGCAGCTATCAACATGCTTGTGTAGGGTTTCTGTGAACAGTTTCATGTAGTCAGCAGTGCTCTCAGGGTTTACAGGGGCTTGAAATTTTGCCAGGTTATCACTTAATAGTAGGAAATTAGCCTTAAAGTAGTTCCTGAATATGCCATGGTTAGTTGGTGTTCCAAGTTTTATTTTTACTTAAACAGAAACCATTCTGTAGTCTGACCTTAGAGGAGAACTGACTTTATCATAGGTTCATAGGTTGGTACTAGGCTATCGGCCCTAGGGCTAATACAAGCCTAGCCATAACAATTCCCTGGATATTTCTTCCCACAATATTTACTTCTCTGGACCCCTGTCTAGCAGGGTGACTGACATGATTCCCGGGGTGAATTTCCTATCTCCCATGCAATCATCAAGGTTCTTTTTGAAGAGGGCCAAGGAGGCGCTCTGCTTGACATGTATGGGCAGTCTATTCCAGAGTATGGGGAGTCTTTGGGTAAGGAACCTATCCCTCCAGCATGTTTTGTTCATTGTGATGACAAGGTTTAGATCCCTGGAGCGTGTGGCTCTGAAGGATTGGGATTTTTTTAAGTGGAGCATGTCCAACAGCTCAGGGTTTGACATGGCCTTGTATGTTAAGCAGAGATCACCTCTGAGTAGACGATTTGCCACAGAGTATAGCTGGAGTTTTTTTAGACGGTCAGTATATGGCATCTGCTTTAGGCCTGTGATTCTTTTAGTGAGGTATTTCTGTGGCCTTTCCAGCTGTTGAAGATGTTTTGAGAGGTACATACCAAATGGGGCATTATACTCTATAATGGGTCTAATGAGGGATGAGTACAGTGGGACAATGACCTCCTTTTTTCTGGATGAAAAGCCCTTAGTGATGAGGTGTGCCACATAGAAGGATTTCCTGACTGTTGTGGTGATGTGGTTATCGAAAGTGAGACCGCTGTCCACCTGTTTCCCTAAGTCTCTCATCACACTTTCGATGTTTAGTGCACTGACACCTATGTGGTAATTCATGGGTACATGTTTTTTTCCACAGGGGATAACTATACATTTCTTGGCATTAAGCTTGAGCCCATGGCTCTGGCACCAGGCATCTGTTTCTGTTAGGCCATTTTGTAGAATATCCACATCATTTGGGGATTCAATAATGGCTCCCAGTTTGCAGTCATCTGTGAACTTTGTTAGCCAGAGACGCTTAGTGTTGGCCTGTACTTCAGAGAAGTAGATGCCAAACAAGAGTGGGCCCAGGACTGAACCCTGAGGTACTCCACTTGTCACTTGTCTGGAGCTGGATTTGGAGTCGGCTACTTTTATAGTCTGGGTTCTGTCAGTATGCCAGTTGGCAACCCATCGAGTGACGTAGGGATTTATGCCCAGCTTAGTAAGTTTATCTATGATTCCAGAGTGAGGAATGGTGTCAAAGGCCTTGGCAAGGTCCAGATAGGCTGTGTGGACCGCCTTACCTTCATCCACAGCTCTGGAGACTGATTCAAAGAAGTCAAACAGATTCAGGAGACAGGATCAGCCCTTCACAAACCCAAACTGGGTGGGGTCCAGTGTTTGAAGGTTGCCAATGTCTTTGTTTATAAGTTCCATGCCCTTGTAGATCAGGCTTGTCAGACTGATGGGACGGTAGTTCCCGGGATCCAAGGCAGATCCACCCTTGTGGAATGGGATAACTGTAGCTGTGTGCCACTCAGTGGACATGAAGCCTGAGGTGAGGCTATGATTAAACATGACACTTAGGTGTGGTGCCAGTTCATTTTGTAGTTCATGTAGTACACAACCTGGGATGTCATCTGGTCCCATGGATGTTGTATTCTTAGCTTTGGAGAGTGCGGTTTCTACCTGTGTGGCCATGATTACCAGAATTTGGCAATCGTTTGGTATTGAGGTGGGCCCTTTAGGGGGTGAAGTTGGCACTAAATCGATCTGCTAGGATATTGGCAATATCCTTGGGCTCAGTATATTTAATGCCATTCTGTTGTAGCTCAGAGCAGATCTGAGCATTGCCATTTAGATTCTTGACATAACTATAGAATGCCTTGTGGTTGTCTTTGAAATCTTTGACAATTTTATTTTCGTAACTAGCTTTTGAGGATTTTATGAGGGATCTCAGCTTCTTACTGAGGCTGATGAGGGAGTTTTTTGCATCCTGGGATTTTCCTCTTTTCTGCAACAGTTTCTTCCTTCTGTTGTATAGTTTGTTTATAGCAGGGGACCACCAGATTGGCTTCCTTTTTTTGGAGAAGAGCATCTTGGTTCTATTTGGGATGGCATGATTCATGCACAAGTGGATGTGCTCGTACAGTGCCTTAGTGTAAGATTCTGCAGTTGAACTTTCAGATCCCGCCTGCATGGATGTCATGAAGTTTGTCACTTCTGACTTCAGTAGCATGAAGTTGGCTTTGGCAAAGTTTTTTAAGGAGATTTCCTTACTGGGGGTGGGGGTGGGATGTGGATGTCAAGGGTAATTTGCTTATGGTCAGACCTGACCAATGAGGGGGTGACCACTGGTGTAGAACATCTATCTCCCATGTTGGTAATGACCAGGTCTAGGATATTGGAGCCCCTGGTGGGACAATGGATTAGTTGATCCAGGGCATTGGAATTTATGAATTCCAAGATCCGTTGGGAAAAGGAGTTGGTACCCGAGTAGTTTTTCCAGTTAATGGCAGGGTAGTTGAAATCACCCAGTATTGGGGTGCTTGGTTGTATCTTAATATTTTCCAGTATGTTTAGAAAGGTGTAGTGAGAATCTTGGGGCATGGTGGGAGATCTGTAGCAAGCTACAATTTGGATTGCAGTCTTACCTAGTGTTAGTTGCACCTGGAGAATTTCAGATGCATTGTGTTGGGTAACTAGTCTGGAGGTGTGAATATCCTTGGTGAATATGGACACTTCTCCACCTTTAGTGTTTCGGTCTTGGTTTTGTGGCCAAAAAGTGTGGTAAGAGTTGTAGCCTGGTATTGCAGGGGTGCTCTCTGGAGCCTTGAACCAGGTCTCAGTTACTGCACAGATATTGATGTTCTCCATTTTAGGAGTGCCTCGAGAGAGTGCATTTTGAGGTTGAGACCTCTGGCATTGAGTAGCATAACCTTCAGATTTTGCATGCTTGTATCTGTTACGGTGGTGGTTTTATCCTTTGAACCTTGCCTAAAAAAGGCACTATAGGGGTAGCAAGAGCATTAGCCAGTAACCAGAATTCCAGGGGTGACAGGTGCAGACCATCTCTGGTAAAGCATTGTGGTTTGTCGATCATGTCTTCCCAGGCAGACAGATACTGGATCCCCATTGAATGACACCAAAAGCTTAGCCAATTGTTGAAGTCAATCATTTTGTCCTTATACTGTGGTATAATTCTGGGCAAAGGCAGGATGCTACTCAGGGCTAGTGTCATACCTGCCTGGGCCACATGATCCAAGAGCTCTTCCATGTCTCTTTTCATGTAGTCCAGGGAGGTACGTCTCAAGTCATTCACTCCAGCATGGACAATGACAGAGTCATATTTGTACTTGTTGTGGAGTGACTTGAGTGCATGCGTTATCTGGCGGATCCTGGCACCCGACAGGCAGCTGACTGTAATTTTCTCCTTGTTCAGCTTGGTGAGTGGGATATCAGTGTGCCTGACTATAGAGTTACCTATGACTAAAATGTTGGGTACATTGTCTTGCCTTAGGGGCTTTTGTTGAGTGGCACACTGGTGTTGTGAGCTATGTGTCACTTTGGTTGTGACTGGTGTTTTTTTGCATTTCAGCTTCAGAGGTCCTTGTTGCTTCGGCAGGTTAATGTTAAAGGCCTCCGCATATGTGGGTTTAGTGTTGCTATGTGTGGGTGTTGATAGTGTGGGTTTTGAAGTGCTATGAGTTGCTTGAGGTGTAGTGCAGGTGTTAACCTTCTCCTCTTGACTCTCTAGCACAATCTTGGCCGGAGAGAGCTTTGCTTCCAATTTGACTATGTAAGTGCATCTCTTGCAGGTTGTAGTGTTGAGTGGTAGGAGGAGAGGATTGTCTGTGTACATGAGGCAGTTGCCGCATTGCCCCAGTATGCCCAGATTCACCAGGTGGACAGGAGAAATCACCAGAAGCTGACCCTTGGACATGCCTGTTTAGGTGCTTTTTTGTAAAGTATAAGAGCTGTTTTCCCTTACCTTTGCAAGGTACTTTGCAATTATAGGCTGTTTAGTGCCTATGATTAATTTCTCCTTATTGACAAGGAGAGTTGAGTGCTTGTATCAGTTTCAGGCTTCCTAGTGCTTTCCAGCAGGTTCTAGAGCAAGTGCTAGTCACAGGGGTTCAGAATTTAGTGCTACTACTGAGAAACCAGCTAGTTCTAAGGGAAAATTTGAAGAGTAGACTTTCTGGCACCTGAAATAGTTTAACTGTAGCCTCGCAGTGCTGCACGATGTGAAAAATGTGCAAACACAAGCGTTTTTAAGCCAGAATGCTGAAAGGGATAGAAATCAGCCCAAAAAGGCTAATAAAATTACAATTTCAGAGCTGGAAACCACTCCTCTAGCGTTAGATAGGCAGTACAATGCTCACCACTCCCACTGGTAAGTAGTAGGACATCCCTCTACCACAGCAAGATCTGGATAGCTCTGAACACAGAAAATAAAGTCCTGAGACAAGCAAAGCCTGGGATCTGGACTGGCTAGGAAAGGTGGGAAACGAGCAAATGGAATTCATAGAGGAAACTATGGAAGAGTCTTAGTATCACACTGCTTTCAAGAAAACCTTTCATAGATGCAAAAATATTAAATTCTTTGAGACCGCTATCAATGCCTACTCATGCACCTTGTATGGAGACAGAAGCATAGCTAGGGACAATGACAACAGGGCTGAAGTACTTATTGGGTAATATGGTAACTGTAGCAAACCAGTTGCTACAATGTACACTTGTGTTTGTAGCAAGTGGTTTGTTACATGTTAAAAAGCAGATCTTTTTTTTTTTTTTTTTGTTGGCACATTAAATTAGAGAAGTTTATGGGTACCAGATCAGGGAATGGCACCAAGCACTACATGAGCAGGCTAAGGCTTTATAGGTTCATAGGTTCATAGGTTGGTACTAGGCTATCAGCCCTAGGGCCTATACAAGCCTAGCCATAACAATTCCCTGGCTATTTCTTCCCACATTATTTACTTTCCTGGACCCCTGTCTAGCAGGGCGATTGACGTGATCCCTGGGGTGAATTTCCTTTCTCCCATCCAATCGTCAAGGTTCCTCTTGAAGAGGTCCAAAGAGGCACTCTGCTTGACATGTATGGGCAATCTATTCCAGAGTCCGGGGAGTCTCTGGGTCAGGAACCTATCCCTCCAGCATGTTTTGTTTATTGTGATGACAAGGTTTAGATCCCTGGAGCGTGTAGCTCTGAGGGATTGGGATTTCTTTAAGTGTAGCATGTCCAACAGCTCTGTGTTTGACATGGTCTTGTATGTTAAGCAGAGATTGCCTCTTAGTAGACGATATGCAACAGAGTATAGCTGGAGTTTTTTAAGGCGGTCAGCGTAGGGCATCTGCTTTAGGCCTGTGATTCTTTTAGTGAGGTATTTCTGAGGCCTTTCCAGTTGTTGCAGATGTCTTGAGAGGTACATACCAAATGGGGCATTGTATTCTATAATGGGTCTAATGAGGGATGAGTACAGTGGGACAATGACCTCCTTTTTTCTGGATGAAAAGCCCTTCATGATGAGGTGTGCCACATAGAAGGATTTTCTGACTGTTGTGGCGATGTGGTTATCAAAGGTGAGACCACTGTCCACCTGTGTCCCTAAGTCTCTTATCACACTTTCTGTGTTTAGTGTACTGCCACCTATATGGTAATTCATGGATACATGTTTTTTCCCAAAGGGGATAACAATACATTTCTTGGCATTGAGCTTGAGCCCATGGCTCTGGCACCAAGCATCTGTTTCTGTAAGGCCATTTTGTAGAGTATCCACATCATTTGGGGATTCAATAATGGCTCCCAGTTTGCAGTCATCTGCAAACTTTGTTAGCCAGAGTCCCTTAGTGTTGACCTGTACTTCAGAGAAGTAGATGCCAAACAAGAGCGCCCCAGGACTGAACCCTGAGGTACTCCACTTGTCACTTGTCTGGAGCTGGATTTGGAGTCGGCTACTTTTACAATGTGGGTTCTATCAGTAAGCCATTTAGCAACCCATTGGGTGACATAGGGATTAATGCCCAACTTAGTAAGTTTATCTATGATTACAGAGTGGGGGATGGTGTCAAAGGCCTTGGCAAGGTCTAGATAGGCTGTGTGGACCACCTTACCCTTGTCCATGGCTCTGGAGACTGATTCAAAGAAGTCAATCAGGTTCAGGAGACAAGATCGGCCCTTCACAAACCCAAACTGGGTGGGGTCCAGTGTTTGAAGGTTGCCAGTGTCTTTGTTTATAAGTTCCATGATAATGCGCTCCATGGCCTTGCAGATAAGGCTTGTCAGACTGATGGGACGGTAGTTTCCGGGATCCAAGGTGGATCCCCCTTTCTGGATTGGGATAACTGTAGCTCTGCGCCACTCAGTGGGCACGAAACCTGAGGTGAGGCTATGATTAAACATGACACTTAGGTGAGGTGCCAGTTCATATTGTAGTTCATGTAGTACACAGCCCGGGATGTCATCTGGTCCCATGGATGCTGTATTCTTGGCTTTAGAGAGTGCATTTTGTACCTGTGTGGCCGTTATTACTGGAATTTGGCAATCTTCCGGTTTTGAGATGGGCCATTTAGGGGGTGAGAGGGGGTGAAGTTGGCACTGAATCGATCTGCCAGGATATTGGCAATATCCTTCGGATCAGTATATTTAATGCCATTCTGTTTTAGCTCAGAGCAGATCTGAGCATTGCCATTTAGATTCTTGACATAGTTATAGAATGCTTTGTGGTTGTCTTTGGAATCTTTGGCAATTGTATTTTCGTAACTAGCTTTGGAGGATTTTATGAGGCATCTCAGTTTCTTACTGAGGCTAGTAAGGGAGATTTTTGCATCCTGGGATTTTCCTCTTTTCTGCAAAAGTTTCTTCCTTTTGTTGTAAAGTTTGTTTATGGCAGGGGACCACCAGATTGGCTTCCTTTTTGGATGAGAGCATTTTGGTTCTATTTGGGATGGCACGATTCATGCATGAGTGGATGTGCTCGTACAGTGCCTTAGTGTAGGATTCAGCAGTTGAACTTTCAATTCCCGTCTGCATGGGTGTCATGAAGTTTGTCACTTCTGACTTGAGTAGCATGAAGTTGGCTTTGGAGAAGTTTTTTATGGTGGTTTCTTTACTGGGTGGTGGGGTGGGATGTGGATGTTAAGGGTGATTAGCTTATGGTCAGACCTGACTAACGAGGTGGTGACCATAGGTATGGAGCATTGATTTCCCATGTTGGTAATGACCAGGTCTAGGATATTGGAGCCCCTGGTGGGACTATGGATTAGTTGATCCAGGGCGTTGGAATTTATGAATTCCAAGAACCGTTGCGCAAAGGTGTTGGGACATGAGTAGTTTTCCCAGTTAATGGCAGGATAGTTAAAATCACCCAGTATTAGGGTGTTTGGTTCTATCTTAATATTTTCCAGTATGTTTAGAAAGGTGTAGTGAGAATCTTGGGGTATGGTGGGGGATCTGTAGCAACCTACAATTTGGATTGCAGTCTTACCTAGTGTTAGTTGCACTTGGAGAATTTCAGACACATTGTGTTGGCCAACTAGCCTGGTGGTGTGAATATCCTTGGTGAATATTGACACTCCTCCACCTTTAGTGTTTCGGTCCTGGTTTGGTGGCCGAAAAGTGTGGTAAGAGTTGTATCCTGGTATTGCAGGGGTGCTCTCTGGAGCCTTGAACCAGGTCTCAGTTACTGCACAGATATCGATGTTCTCCATTTTTAGGAGTGCCTCGAGAGAGTGCATTTTGAGGTTTAGACTTCTAGCATGGAGTAGCATTACCTTCAGATTTTGCATGCTTGTACCTGTTACGGTGGTGGTTTTGTCCTTTGAAGTTTGCCTAAAAAAGGCACTATAGGGGTGGCAAGAGCCTTAGCCAGTAACCTGAATCCCAGGGACGACAGGTGCAGACCATCTCTGGCAAAGCATCGTGGTCTGTCAATCATGTCATCCCAGGCAGACAGATACTGGATCCCCTTTGAATGACACCATAAGCTTAGCCAATTGTTGAAGTCAATCATTTTATCCTTATATTGTGGTATCCTTCTGGGCGAAGGCAGGATGCTACTCAGGGCTAGTGTCATACCTGCCTGGGCCACATGATCCGAGAGCTCTTCCATGTCTCTTTTCCTGTAGTCCAGGGAGGTACGTCTCAAGTCATTCACTCCAACATGGACAATGACAGAGTCATATTTGTACTTGTTGTGGAGTGACTTGAGTGCATGCGTTATGTGGCGGATCCTGGCATCCGACAGGCAGCTGACTGTAATTTTCTCCTTATTCAACCTGGTGAGAGGGACATCAGTGTGCTGGACTATAGAGTCACCTATGACTAAAGTGTTAGGTACATTGTCTTGCCTTAGGGGCTGTTGCTGGGTAAAATGGTTAAACTACTCCGTTAATGAGAAATGTAACACAGCTTGCAAACCGTGTGTGTGTGGGGACTGAAGAGTCATGGTGTCCACAGCAAGAATGAAAATTCTAGGAAAAATTGGTCTGACAAAATACTGTATTGAAGCAGAAGGATTTCCAGCAGATATTCTCTTGATGTCCTTCTATATCACTGTTTCAGTATTTTCCATAGAAGGGATATCCCACCTATGGCAGCCCAACGCTCGGCAAAAGACGTTCTGTGAAGAATGTTGCAACAGTGAAAATAAGACATTTACTGTTATGATAAGATTTCACACAACTGTACTATGTCTTCCTATATCACTGTTGCAGTTTTCTTTATAAAACTTCTTTTGCCAAGCATCTGGCTGCTTTGAGCGGGACATCCCTTATATGAAGAATAAATACTGCAACAGTGAAGAGAAGGACATCTAGTGTTATGGTAAGATTTTACATAAATGTGCTTTATTCATGAAGACATGTTTGAAAAGAAGTGGAGGCTGGAAAATGACAAAGCATACATGTTTACCCAGCTAGTTTGACTTTAATTAACAACTTCAGAGGATTATAGTTTTGGCATCTTTAATAACGAAAGCCAAGTCAATCTAGTTAAACAGACAAAGGCAAAGAAGCAAAAGATGGTGCTAACATTTCGACCAGCTGCAAATGTTAATGTCTGCTCAGGCATTAAAGACCCTGCGGAGTATACATGTAATATCATAAGACATGTTTCAGATGAACAGTGTAACATAATTTAGGCTCAGAAGATTACCACATCCTGTGGTCAGCAGCAAAGAATCAGTAGCAGTCTAGCAAAGAAATAGGTTTGGACTACTCCTCTTATTATGGGGTCCAGCAGTCTCAGTATAGAGGTTGTAGGGGTGTGGAATACAGGGGAGTGAACCACCATATAAAAAATGTTGTAAAGATATAACAGCGATTTTCAGAATTCTGCATTTTACTGTTTGAAATGTAGTTTATTTTCTGAAGTATTGTGATTTGCAATATCAGATCTCATACTCCTGATGCATAGGTAACATTGTTCCACAAGTTTAAAGCATATGGGTTGAGAGAGTGGCCTAATGGTTAAGGTGTTTGCCTTACAAACACAAGGTGCAGGGTTTGAGCCTCACAGGGGATAATTGGCTAGGCTTACAATGGCTTGCAAGGGCAGTTAGCTAAGTACTAATCTATGAATCTATATACACAGTTATTTATGAAGTATATATGTACTGTTATATAAAATGCATTTTTAGGCAGATAGCTGTCTGCAGGAAAATTTGTTATAAATAGAGCGATCAACTATTGTTACTGCAGTGTTAGTAGAAGGGTAGCATGTAGATTTTTTTCAGTTACTGGGAGTACAGGGGTGTTAAAGGAGTTGAGGTTTTAGAATATATGGCACTATAGTTGTTTTATCAGTTGAATGGATGGCAGTGGGAATTTTATTACATACAGAGAGTCCATTTATGCTTAATGCTAAGCTGGCTGTGTGAGGCTTGTGTTCGGGAGAGAATGTTAGGGTGAGTTATGATATTGACTGAAGGATACAGCTTGTTAATCTTCTTTTCTTTAAGGTACCTAGCTCTGTTTAACAGGTTACGTGTGAGAAATGAAAACAGCAGGTGGGAGTGACCAGGTACTAGAAATTGTTTTAGGTCTTGTAGCATTTTGCACTTGTGAGTTTGGAAGGGGACTTGGAGGTAAAATTGTGTGATTTGGTATCATCTTGTTTATAGATCTTGTAAGAAACTTAAGTGATTTACTCAGTTGTACATAGTACGCTGCTGGGACCAGATGAAATCCAAATTCTGGTCTTGTAACTTAAATCCAGTTTTTGTATTTGTTTATCAGATTAAACCATTCTTTAACAAAGAGCAACCACCATTCAAGGTACTGATAGGATGTTGCATTTCTATATTTAAATCACATTTACAACACTTATCATTTTAGTCCTTTTCATGTGAGCATCTTATCTTTTATTTCATCCTATGGTATTCTGCTTTATCCACTCTCTACAAAGTTTTCCCATCTGTACTCGGGGGGGGGGGAGTTTCCGGTATGTTCATATGTACATATTGAGAGAAGAAGATACATAGTGCATAAAATATGTTTGGATATTTCAGGTGTCCTATTTTGGTCCCTCCTTTCCATGGACCCACCTCTTATTCCACTACCATGGGTGTCATTTGCAATGTTTCCACAGTGATGCATCTGGAATCTTCAGTAATAACAAATAAAACAAAACAAAACTGGCTACTACTCAAACTGATGACAATGAAACATTATATGACCACATTGTCAAAGTAATAAACACAACTATATATGAATAAATCATTTTACAGGGGTGCTATGTTCCTACACCCCCAACACTGCTGACCTAAATTATACTGACTGAAAGATGCACAACCTTTCGAGTAATGAGAAAAGCATGTTTTTATAACAGGTTACTGTCTCTGTTTACTCAAAGTAGCCTGACATCAGACCCTACACCCCCAACACTGCTGATCTACAATATACCGACTCAGCGATGCACAAGCTTTCGAGTAATGAGAAAAGCATGTTTTTATAACAGGTTACTGTCGCTTTTTACTCAAAGTAGCCTGACATCAGAGGCAATAACGAAACACACAAACAACATTCTTGACAACCAAGGAAGTGGTAAACTGAATTGTTTCACAGTGTGCCCTATCATTAAAACAGAAATGATTCAGTGAGTTCAACAAAATAAAATGCAGCGACTCAGTATGTTGTCAGTAGAGTCACTGTGTTAATATGTGATAATTATTTTCTCTCTGACTGCATAGTCCAAGGCGTGCCCATCCCCTCCAAGCAGAACATTTTTTTTCAGTCTTGTATTATTCCTCTTTCCATCTACTTCCTGTACTGCTTTTCCACCCATCCTTCATCTTTACACCTGTCTCTACTGCCATGCAGTGCTCTAATGGCATAGTGAATTCTTTGTTTTCCACTGCATACCCTTCTCTTGCATAACCTTTCTTTGTAGGGACTGAGATACAGCACCCCCATAATCTTGCCAAACCCCTTCTTTCCTTCCTTACTTCCCAGAGTCGAAAAAATTCTGACATGTATGTTTTAGTTGAAATCCTCTCAGTGACAACTATTGATTTTTTTTTTCATTCACCAGCAACTATCCCTTGTCTGCCTACCCTTGCCGTTGACTGTAGAGTGTAATGGTACGGTATGCTGCATAGCTTGGGTGACTGACATCACCTACTGCTATGTCAAATATATCAAACTATGGGTGTCGATGTATTCAATTTCAGCATGGATGCTTGCTCGACTTTACGGATTTCCACATTTCGGGTCGACATTGTGACCAGTCAAGGAATGCATTTTCAGAATTTCAGTAGTAAACCAGTTCCTCAATGTCCTAGCTAAATTTCCCCTAGTAGTATAAATGCCACCTGAAAGGAGGCTGCTAGCCTAGTGAGACTAAGCCAGTAAGTAAAGGATGGATAGATAATTTATGGATGGATGGATGGCTAGATGGATGATAATCAGCAGCTGCCAGTGCCTGTCTTTGTCCACTTGGACTACTAAACCCATCTGTTCTCCCTGGATTTTTTCTGACTATGTGTAGAGCTGGTGAGCAGATTGAGCAATTAACATTTGCCAAGATGTTGGTTTTTAGTTAAGGCCTGACCACTCCCCCTTGCATGCATGGGGTTTGCATGCAGTAGGGCTTGCTGCATATTGGCTGTGTGACTCAGCTAATCTCTTGTCCACCTAGGTGACTACATACCTTGTCAGTCCCCGGTCTCTAATAGGCTACCAGGAATTAATTGTGGTGATGTGCTTGAATGTGCAAACTCCACTCCCAGGATGAGTGAGCTGCAGTAAGCCGTTCAAGGCCACCACACAGACCAGCATTTCCAGTGCTCAAGTTACTAATCAAACTTAGGTCATCTAGGTCATAGTCATGGCTTTGTCTGTTTGTGCCACAGAGACGGGTACAATGCATCAGTTTTGATGTTGCCAGGTTTATCTTGCTTTCCAAATCCTGTATATCTATATAGCTTTCCCCCTTTACATATAGTATTTTTTTTATTAGTTGTGAGATGACCCAGAGACTCCCCAGACTCTGGAATAGATTGCCCATACATGTCAAGCAGAGTGCCTCTTTGGCTGTCTTCAGAAGGAACCTTGACGATTGGATAGAAGAAAGGAAATTCACCCCGGGGATCACATCAGTCGCCCTGCTAGACAGGGGTCCAGGGAAGTAAATAGTGTGGGAAGAAATAGCCAGGAAATTGTTATGGCTAGGATTGTATAGGCCCTAGGGCTGGTAGCCTAGTACCAACCTATGAACCTATGTGCAAGTAAAATAGACTGTTAAGAGAATAGGATAACACTGGCACTGGGCAGTGTATATACGAGTGAGTGAAAGTACCACTGCCTGTGCTTTCTCTTCAGTGTAACATAGACATCACTGCACTTTTCCTCCTCTTTATTAACTTTGAATCTGAATTTTGAATTAATTTACCTTACTTATTCATCAGATAACAACTGTGACGTAGAAGAAGGGAGATATATATGCAAAAGACTTTCAAAAATGTCATTTGCATCCATCACACTGTAGAACAATTTCATGGTATCCAAGTCTCAGTGTGGAAGTGCATACATACTCTGTATATCTCAACATCTGCATTTTCTGTAAGTAACATAAGTTTTTACCCAGACTGCTTTATGTACTTTTTTAATCTACTGAATGAGCACCCTATGTAGTAAACAGAAAGTACGTTCTGTAATGTGATTTTGCTGTAACTTCATTTATTGTTTACATTATTGTGCTGTGGAGACAGAGCTTATATGTGTAACTATATGTAAATGGTACGCTGTCAGTTTGCAGACTATTACATGCCTAACCAGTAATAGGAAGAGTTGCGCAGTCATTGATTATGGAGTTAATACCCACCATCTGCTGCTTTACTGTTATTTAACTATCATAGCATTCCCAGCTCATCCTTTTAGGCAGGTGCTTGTGATTTATGTATGTAAGACAAAGCTCCCACAAAAAGTTGATATGGTCTGAAAGTTCAAGTAGGCTGTGTTGTAAAACTTATAATAGTCCAATAAAAGTATGACATCACCTCTAAGTTACATGGCTTTCTGTCAGTGGACCAGCATGGTGTTTCTTCTGTTTTTATTTTGCACATTAGCCGGTCATCAGGCAGAATAACAATGAGCTGTGTAAATGAGGAATGCATGCAAGCAGCAGCTGTTTAGTTGGTTTTATTGTGAATAGTCCTATAAAGTTATCATTCTCATTGATTTTATCTGTTTCTAATGCAGTCCTGTTTGCTTTAAAGCAAGTTCATTGTAGATACAAAATGTCTATAGGTTCATTGTCTTTCATTTTAGACAGTATAGTCTTTTGTATCTCTTAATAGACTGGTTGTTAAATTTAACTCTGTGTTCAGCTAATTTTTTATTTATTTAGCATAGTTAATGCCACATAGAAAATCTGCTACATTTTTTCATGTCCCCTACTGGTGACCTTTTTCTCTGGAAGGTCAGTGATAATACTTTTTTGTGTAGGGAGGGGATATTGCTTGTGGCAAGTTTATAGTTCTTTTAATTCACATTTTTGTGTTCGCCCAAGTGAGGATATATCCTTTCAGGCATGAGGAAACATAAACAAAAATGTACTTTTCTGTTTGGCATTATATTTTTTCAGATTGTGTTATCTTGTAACTAGCCACTTCTGACCCACAGAATGAATTTCATTCAGAAAGAGAAAGTCGGCCACATTTCATGCTGAGGACTTGACCATCACATTCCTTTATTACAACCTATCAGGCTTGCAGTGGACCCTGGAGTAAAAAGTGTACATTTTCCATTCATTCATCGTTTGACTTTGGGCTGATTTCTTTCAGCTGAAAGTCATATTGTGACTCGTAATTCAGCAAGTCAGATATTCTGCGGCTGTTTTTCTTTGAAATATTCAACATCGTTTGTTCTCTGCTTGGGTCCTTTCAGGTGTGCATATTTTTCTGCAACAAATACAGTATGAGTTTGTTATATCATTTTTGACAATATAAAAGCAGATAAAAATTGTGTGATTAACGTAATAGTCCTTATTGTTTAAAAGATATTGTTTTGGCGGCAAAATGAAATATTCTTTATAATCGACCTAGGTGCTTGAAATCACGTAACTAGAAGTTTTGTTGCTTTGCAAGGAAATGGAAACATTTATTTTGCTGTTCAGCACTCTTACCCAAAATAGTGCAGTGTTAAGGGTTCAATATTTAAAAAGGCTGCACATGAGAAATCACTGCAAGAGGCAGAACAGTAGCCAGTAATTAAGGTAGATATATATATTTGTTTACACATGCATATATGCATACATTTGTTAACTGAATGCGTTGGTTGGTTCAAAGACTCTACCCATGATATGAGTACAGTGATAATGAGTGAAGTTAAAATAAAATGTAAATTCAGAATAACACTTACTAATTAACAGTATGGTGCAAATATGTACACACAAACACACACACACACTCATATATATATATATATATATATATATATATATATATATATATATATATATATATATATATATATATATATATATGGATTCCATACACTAGCTCGAAGGTTCACTACTTTGAAATAGTATATGGAATGCACACTGCAGCGAAAGTGCACTTAATCGAAAGTGCACTTACGCAAAGTTCAGTACAATGAACGGGCGTTGTACTGAACTTCCGTGCAGTACTCACGGACCTTAGGGTTAGGGCACGGGTCATGGTAAGGGGATAGGGCTATCCCCTTACCATGACCTGTGCCCTAACCCTAAGGTCCTTGACGACTGCAGCGCAGTGAAGGACATAGCAATGTCCTCCACTATGGTGCAATAGTCACAAACCTTAGGGTTAGAGCATGGGTTAGGGTAAGGGGATAGCTTTACTAACTATCCCCTTACCCTAACCCGTGCCCTAACCCTAAGGTCAGTGAGTATCGCACCAAAGTGGAGGACATAGTTTGTTTTTTGATGTCCTCCACTGTGCTGCGGTACTTTCGGTAAAGTGCACTTTCGCGGAAGTTCACTTTCGTTAAAGTGAACTTTTGCGTAAGTGAGGCTTCCTATTACAAGTTCGAAGTTGTGAACTTTCGTTCTTGTAATAGGAATCCATATATATATATATATTTTATATATATATATATATATATATATATATATATATATATATATATATAGTCTCAGAACCTGCTTTATACCTCGCCTCTTAATTACAGTATTAACATTTTCTGCTGCACCCAGTTCCTTCCCCCACTTCCATGTCTTTGAATTTCTAAGCAGTAATTTCATGATCAATTATCTGCCTGACAACCTGACTCCTCAAATTCTCAATGTTCAACATCTACTAATATGTAAGTATCTTTTATACTGTGATAGTTGCCTCTCACAGTAATGTAATCTAATTAGCAAATGTATGTATAATTCTTAATGTATATTATTTAATGTCTGATCATTTATATTATTGAATGCCTAATTAAAAGTGTTTGTAATATGTTGGAGCTTAAAAATCGCAAGATGCCGAAAGTAACTAAAGTGTATGAGTTTTCAAGGCATTTCAGTTAAAGAAATGTGATCAAAAGATGATTGGGTAAAAAAGTACTCTACTGAGTATAGAAACAGTTGTACAAGCTACAAATATATGTGTGTATGTATGTGTATATATATATATATATATATATATATATATATATATATATATATATATATATATATACACACACACACACACACACACACACACACACACACACACGAGTTTTCACTGTGTCATACCTTAAACCTCCTATAATAGAGGTCATGGGATATATGCAAATGTGCAAATGACCCCTTAAGGACATCAAATGTTTCAGCTACAATGTTTCTGAATGTCCATGACTTTTATACTTAATTTGTATTTCTCACCCCATTATATCAACAGCTTGGGTTTAAATTTAACTACACTGCACTCGTTTCTGACATGATTTAATCAGTGGTTTACAGAATCATAGAAATACAAGGCAACTAGGCCCTAAGGCCATTTATGTCCTGACATTGCACCCTCTGGATGCCTTATCCCCTTTCTCAAGGAGCAGCAGACCAGTCATACTAGCGGTGAAATTGTGGATACTCATATAGCTGTCTAACTTCCTTTTTGAAGGAAGAAAGTGTATTGCACTCCTTAATCTGCATTGGAGGTTTGTTCCAGAGAAGTGTTGTGTGACAAATCTCTTTCTCACTATGTTTTGTTTATTTACTGAAACAGGTTTAGATCCCTGGTCCTAGTGTTAGTAGGATTATTTGATTTGTGAAAATATAAGTGGTCTTGGTCTATTAGCCCAAAAGACAAGGTACAGATTGCCTCTAAGGAGTCTATAGGACATGGAATAAAGGGACCATGCTTCAGCTTCTCCTGGTAGCTCTTGTCTTTTAAGTCAGCGATCTTTTTATTTAGGAACCTGTGTAGTCTTTCCAAGGAGTATTGTATTCAGTAATAGGTCTGATCAATGTAGCATGCATAATGGTATGAACTTCCGTGTATCTAGATGCAATACCTTTTGCAATCTGCTATGCCAGGCAAAACATATTTCTTAACTACTATTGCAGTGTCATGGTCAGAGTCAAAGGAATTATCTACCCATGTTCCAAGGTCTGTTATCACACAAACATTTTGAAGCAGGGTGTTGTTTCTACCATAAGATGGATGAAAGGATAGTTTACCAAATGTGATGGTATTGCACTTTTTATCATGTAATTTTAACCCATTTGTTGAGCACCAGTTGTTGACATGTTTATGTGTTCCAGCTGGAGCTTCTGCATAGCAGAGAGGGGCTTGAGGATGAAGGATGACACCAAGTTTACAGGCTTGGTTAGCTGAAGATCTGCTAAATAAATGATGAATACTAGGAGTCCCAGTACAGAGCCCTGAGGAACGCCACTGTTCACCTTCATGTTTATTGAGGTTGCACCTGCCACCCTCACTACATGGGTTCTATCCTTCATCCAGTTTAATATCCACCTACTTATGTAAGAGTTAATTTGGAGCTTATTCAGCTTATTTATTATGTTAGCAGGTGGTATGGAATCAAAAACCTGAGCCAGGTTGAGGTACGTTGCCTGGACTGCAGATTTACTGTCCATGTCTTGTGTTACTCTCTGAAAGAAGTTAATCATGTTCATTAGGCAGGACCTAACCTTAACAAAGCTGAACAACTGGGAGTCAAGCCTTGCAAGCTTTTTGATATAATAGTCAGTTAGGTCACTTGTGATATGTTGCTTGACTTTGCAGAAGAGACTTGTCAGGCTAATGGGTCTGTAGTTTTTGGGGTCAGTAGTGAATCCATATCTATAAAATGTCATCATAACAGCTGTGCACCATATTTCAGGGACAAAACCAGTGGCTAAGTTCAAAGTTCAGGTTCAATAGCTGTAGGTGAAGGTCCACCTGGACATGTGTTGGAATGTCTGTCAAGCAACTCTGTGTGTTGTCAGGCCCCATGAATGATGTATTTTTCATTTTGGAGAGTACCTCTAACAAGTTGTCTGTGGTTATAATGGACGGTTTGAGATTCTGTGGGTATGTATAGTTGTTTTGGGGTGAAATTTGCATTACTTTTTTTCACTAGTATGATGGTGCCATTTTGGATATGTTCTGAGCAATGCTGGGTGCTATTCTTTAATTTCCCAATGCAACTAAATGATTTATAATAGATTAGCATCAGAAGCTAAAGACAAAGTTCACTGGATGCCTTTGTATTCCTGATGGTATTTTTTAGTTCAGCAAAGCACACATCTGACTCCTTGGCTTCCAATGTTTCTGCCTCCCAAATGAAAACTCCTTCTCTTTCCTCAAGCTTACTTAGACAGCCTCCATCATATAACCTTAGATCTCATATCTACTCAAGACCTCTCTTGTAGGCAACTAAAACCAGACTGCAATGGTTTAACCACTCCCTTTCTACCCTTGGATCCTCCCTCAGATCTTAAAGATCTCTCTAACTTCTCACACAATTTAAAGAACATTTCACATAACCTAGTCTGCCTTATCTCCAAAACATACTACCTATCATTTTTATTTAGCATCCTTTCTTATTGTGAGTCTTTGTGAGGTTTCAGTATCTTAGTCTTGAAATACTGAAATTCGAGATTTCAGTATTTCGAGATTAAAAAGTGGACCCAATATCATTGTCTACTCTGAAGAAATCCTAAAAAATACATGAGTGCATATAGTCATTTTTAGGTTATGCCTGGTGGCCATTTTGAATATAGGCAGTGTATAATAATTCTGTTAACAGTGATTATGCCCACACATTTTTATTTAAGCCAAGATCAAATCCATTCCTAGAGCTTAATGGAAGGAGTTGCTAGTTTACACAGCGGTATTTTATAGAGTATAATAAAGAGAAGAAAACAAGTTACATAACTCCCTACCAGTGTATGACATACTGATATTTAGACCACTTTACCAAGCATTTAATTATTTAATTGATGGTATATATTGGCTGCCAAGTGTAGATTCTGATTAACAAATGTGATCATTGTTAGGTATTTTTGTAAATTAAACTACAGAACTGGAGAAGCACAAGATAGTTTGTGAACACACTGCAGGTTATATTATGGAACAAAATTGCTCTTCCATATTGACTTGCTTCAGTAGATGATGTATCAAACCTTTGAAGGTCTCTTGAGTGTGATAGATTTTCAGAATATGTGAATGGGTTGTTTGCCAAGTCACTTGGAAACTATTAACAGAATTTTTCTTGACTCAAACAATATAGCATTTGTTGTTAGAAAGCCAAAGTCTGTTTTGAAGCACCTCAGTTCCACAGTCAATAAAATAATGTATTTTTTTTTCTCTATGGAAAGCAGGACAGCATTAGTCATGATATATTTATGTGTTAGTTATAAAAGTAATAGTTTTTTTGACACAAATATGTATTTCAAATGCAGCAGGCAACTAACTTTTTACCGGCTTATTTCAAAAACATGTATATTTAAGTTGGATATATAGTGACATTCTCAAATATGTTGCATCTGGGGCATACTTCAAGCCTTTGGCTTTAATGTGTATTTTTATTCTAAATTTGCTAACAGGATGGGAAAGGAAAGTGTGTGTGTGTGTGTGTGTGTGTGTGTGTGTGTGTGTGTGTGTGTGTGTGTGTGTGTGTGTGTGTGTGTGTGTGTGTGTGTGTGTGGTACAGATGAACTACCATGGCAGGGCTAGCCACCCAGCAGTGTAAACATTCATTCTAGATGATTGTCACCGTTGAAGTGACACCCTGACCTTGTATGCAAAAATGGTTTGAAGATGGATGGATGGATGGATGAGAAGGCTGGTTCTCGGACTACTTTCAGCCACAGCAAGGCAATGAGCGAACATTATTGTGGAACTTTAGTATTAGTACAATATCTACATTGGTGCACTGATCTGCATTTGTCTGGGAGGGGGGGGGGGTTACAGAGTCCTGTGTGACGGGTTTGTGAGTTTCTTTAACAAGCATTTAAATTAGAAAAGGGGAGAAGCATGATAAAGTAACCCTCAGAACCTGAGTGACTAACGAAGCAAATGCCTGTTATGGGATAAAAACAAAGATGTGCAGTTAATGGGGAAGAGGAAGACAATGGTAAGTGAATAGAAAATGGAGGAACATACAAAATAGCAATACCCCTAGTGTCAGTGAAAACATACCCTAACTACAACCTTTACCCCTAGTGTCAGTGAAAACGTACCCTAACTACAACCTTTACCCCTAGTGTCAGTGAAAACGTACCCTAACTACAACCTTTACCCCTAGTGTCAGTGAAAACGTACCCTAACTACAACCTTTACCCCTAGTGTCAGTGAAAACGTACCCTAACTAGTGTCAACACTGATGGAAAAAATGTGTTGATATGTTAGCAGTAGGACAACCTTTACCCTTAGTGTCAGTGAAAACTTACCCTAACTAGTGTCAGCACTGATGGAAAAAATGTGTTGATATGTTAGTAGTAGGACAACCTTTACCCTTATTGTCAGTGAAAACGTACCCTAACTAGTGTCAACACTGATGGAAAAAATATGTTGATATGTTAGCAGTAGGACAACCTTTACCCTTAGTGTCAGTGAAAACGTACCCTAACTAGTGTCAACACTGATGGAAAAAATGTGTTGATATGTTAGCAGTAGGACAACCTTTACCCTTAGTGTCAGTGAAAACGTACCCTAACTAGTGTCAGCACTGATGGAAAAATTGTGTTGATATGTTAGCAGTAAGACAACCTTTACCCTTAGTGTCAGTGAAAACGTACCCTAACTAGTGTCAACACTGATGGAAAAAATGTGTTGATATATTAGCAGTAGGACAACCTTTTCCCTTAGTGTCAGTGAAAACTTATCCTAACTAGTGTCAACACTGATGGAAAAAATGTGTTGATATGTTAGCAGTAGGACAACCTTTACCCTTAGTGTCAGTGAAAACTTACCCTAACTAGTGTCAACACTGATGGAAAAAATGTGTTGATATGTTAGCAGTAGGACAACCTTTACCCTTAGTGTCAGTGAAAACTTACCCTAACTAGTGTCAACACTAATGGAAAAAATGTGTTGATATGTTAGCAGTAGGATAACCTTTACCCTTAGTGTCAGTGAAAACTTACCCTAACTAGTGTCAGCACTGATGGAAAAAATGTGTTGATATGTTAGCAGTAGGACAACCTTTACCCTTAGTGTCAGTGAAAACGTACCCTAACTAGTGTCAACACTGATGGAAAAAATGTGTTGATATGTTAGCAGTAGGACAACCTTTACCCTTAGTGTCAGTGAAAACGTACCCTAACTAGTGTCAACACTGACGGAAAAAATGTGTTTCTATGTTATCAGTAGGACAACCTTTACCCTTAGTGTCAGTGAAAACATACCCTAACTAGTGTCAACAGTGATGGAAAAAATGTGTTGATATGTTAGCAGTAGGACAACCTTTACCCTTAGTGTCAGTGAAAACTTACCCTTACTAGTGTCAACACTGATGGAAAAAATGTGTTGATATGTTAGTAGTAGGACAACCTTTACCCTTATTGTCAGTGAAAACGTACCCTAACTAGTGTCAACACTGATGGAAAAAATATGTTGATATGTTAGCAGTAGGACAACCTTTACCCTTAGTGTCAGTGAAAACTTACCCTAACTAGTGTCAACACTGATGGAAACAATGTGTTGATATGTTAGCAGTAGGACAACCTTTACCCTTAGTGTCAGTGAAAACGTACCATAACTAGTGTCAACACTGATGGAAAAAAATGTGTTGATATGTTAGCAGTAGGACAACCTTTACCCTTAGTGTCAGTGAAAACGTACCCTAACTAGTGTCAACACTGATGGAAAAAAATGTGTTGATATGTTAGCAGTAGGACAACCTTTACCCTTAGTGTCAGTGAAAACTTACCCTAACTAGTGTCAACACTGATGGAAAAAATGTGTTGATATGTTAGCAGTAGGACAACCTTTACCCTTAGTGTCAGTGAAAACGTACCCTAACTAGTGTCAACAGTGATGGAAAAAATGTGTTGATATGTTAGCAGTAGGACAACCTTTACCCTTAGTGTCAGTGAAAACGTACCCTAACTAGTGTCAGCACTGATGGAAAAAATGTGTTGATATGTTAGCAGTAGGACAACCTTTACCCTTAGTGTCAGTGAAAACTTACCCTAACTAGTGTCAACACTGATGGAAAAAATGTGTTGATATGTTAGCAGTAGGACAACCTTTACCCTTAGTGTCAGTGAAAACGTACCCTAACTAGTGTCAGCACTGATGGAAAAAATGTGTTGATATGTTAGCAGTAGGACAACCTTTACCCTTAGTGTCAGTGAAAACTTACCCTAACTAGTGTCAACACTGATGGAAAAAATGTGTTGATATGTTAGCAGTAGGACAACCTTTACCCTTAGTGTCAATGAAAACTTACCCTAACTAGTGTCAACACTGATGGAAAAATGTGTTGATATGTTAGCAGTAGGACAACCTTTACCCTTAGTGTCAGTGAAAACGTACCCTAACTAGTGTCAACACTGATGGAAAAAATGTGTCGATATGTTAGCAGTAGGACAACCTTTACCCTTAGTGTCAGTGAAAACTTACCCTAACTAGTGTCAGCACTGATGGAAAAAATGTGTTGATATGTTAGCAGTAGGACAACCTTTACCCT